>NC_087244.1:418144-568143 GCF_034640455.1 Diachasmimorpha longicaudata
CCAGCGGATAACACCATTTTATAACAATAAAACAAACCACAAACGATCGACGTGACAGACGGACAACGACTGAATGACCACACGTCAACGAAGAACAAAAAGGGAGAAGAAAAGAAAAGATTCCTAGAAAAGAGATTATAAACACCCCACACAGCATAGAGGGTAATGATAAAAAAAAGGGGGATCAACTTACCAACTATGGAGCAACACCTGAGTCAGACGGAATCACCGACGACTGTCGGGATTCTGGGAGACGACGTCCGGATCCACGACGACGTCCGGATCCTCGTCGACGACCGGAACCTCAAGGACGCCCGGCACCTGGGCGAGATCAGGACAAATGGATAATCGACTTATCCAGTCCCCGGGCGTGAATCGACGGGACCGACGAGCCGTCTGTCGACCCGATCCATACCCCGATTCGGGGCGAATCCCTAAGAAAACAAAAAATAAATTAAAAACGAAGGGGAATAAAATTATCGTGAATAATAAATTAAAGACAGAAAGCCTTCCCCAAGAAGCACCACTGAAGGAGGAAGAAGCGGGTGACGTAGGCCGTCCCCCTCCTTCCCGCGGTCCCCTACTCACGACGCTCCCACTTGAAGGAAGAAGCGGGTGACGTAGGCCGTCCCCCTTTTTCCCGCGGCCCCCTACTCTCCACGCTCCCGCTTCAGGAAAGAAGTAAATGACGTAGCGCCCCCCCCGCAGTCCCCTGTTCACCAGTCTTATTATAAATGGACCCCTCAAAAATTATATATATTTAATGCAATTTAATAATAAAAAAAAAAGGGACTTACCGGTAAAAGCACCGCCGGTGGAAATAGGCTCATCCCTATTTGGTGATCGGGACACCTTGCTTAGTAATCCGTGCTGAGACATCCTTCACCAATCGAAAGAGAAAAATCCTCACAAAAATATTCAGACACGCACTCACAAAAATATTCACAAAAACTTCACTGTTCGTCAAATGTCAAACGACTGGTGACATACGCCCCGCAATTGCGACCCGATAATCTGACACCCCCCCCACCGGAAGAGCATACTCTTGGGCACCAAGAAAGACGTCGGGCGACGACCGATATTGATACCGAGAAAAATGACCAATCAATCTCGCTGGCGCACCAACGACGATTATTTAAATTTCGAAATTCCCTAGGGACACCCTCGTTCATTGTAAATTTACACTAATTTGTAAACATTAATCTATTTAGAATTGTGAATTAGGGTAGCGAGAAGATGAATGGAATTGGGCCCAGAAATGATAATACGGATGATTATCGGGTGCTGAGAGAAATTTTACGGTTTTGGGGTAAAGGTTATACATTGATGCATGAGAAATATTGCGTATTTTACTGAAATATAATTCCAGAAATTAGAGGGAATAAAGAGATGGGGTGAATATATGCGTGGGATGTTAGAAATTTTTTAATTCACTTTGGTGATTACGGAGATATCTGACTCATTTTTTTTTAAATAAAGGGGCTTTGAGAATATTAATTATCACTCTCAGGATATTTTTAATGGATCAATAGTTCTAGTAACTATTGCACCTGAAAATTTGATCACCTGAACTTGTTAAAAATTAAAAAAAAAAAAATTAAAATTTATCAAAAAAAAAAAAAAATACTTACTTCATTGGATTGAGAATAATAAATTATAGTTTTTGGGATAATTAAATAATTATTTCGAACTGATCACAGCTCCATTAGTTGTAAAATGCTATATAAATATGTTACCAGGAAATTGAATAGAGGATCCCGCATGATCTCTACCTCTGTCAGGAATATATTTTAATGTTTTCACATTTCGCCCGAAAAGAATTCTTATTTCTGACTGATGAACTGTAGAGTACAATCAGCCAGGAATAAGAAGGGGAGTGAAGGACGAAACGTAAACAACAAAATAGCCGCGTATGATTGGATGTTTCAGGCTCGCAGGGAGCCCGGAAACTCCAGGCGTGGAGATCACACGATTAGAGGGAGGAAACGGAATCCTAACCACTAAATATGCGAACCTGCGAATCTATCACACGGTGTGGAATATGATTACACATATCGACATAACAAAATTCCTAGAGAAAAAACAAATCCTCACACGACACTGGTTGGGAATGAAAGGGATCTGTACCCAACTACGAGGCAATTGTAATTTTGAAGACCAATTAGACCAGGTAATTAATCGGCTCGATATATTAGACGGTACTCATCGACACATGAGAGAATTGTTAGCAGAAACACCGGAGAGATCGAAACGAGCGGTCCTCGGATTTATCGGGAAAATAAGCAAGATTCTTTTCGGGACAATGGACGAAGATGACGCGGACTATTACGACCAATACATAGAATCCCTACAGAACACAACTAGGGAAACCCTAGCCCTTCTGGCGAATCAAACGCACATTATTCGATCCGAATTCGAATCAATCCACCAAACTATTCAAGGTCTAACTAAAGAAATTAAGACCTTGAACGCGACAGTCTACGTAGCCATCGGAAACATCCTCGAACGTATCGACACTATAGGGATTAATGGGAAAATGGCGAGCCTTATATCAGCCTTCGATGCGGAACTGAGCGAATATGAGCTCGACACCCAAATGCTGATTAACGCCATCCTATTCGCGAAAAGAGGACAATTGCACCCGTCAATTATGTCGCCAGAAAATATCCTGGACGCGGCTAACGAAGTAATTCAACATAATCGGGGGGCGGAGTTCCCGGTCCCCCTAGAAATCCCATATATCACCGAATTATTGAAACTCGCGGATCTGACGGCCTATTTTCATAAGGAAAAGGTCGTATTCGTCATCACGATACCGATACTTGAACTAACAAAATATATCGTGTATAGACACTTGACAGTGCCGACCAAAATTAACAATACCTCAACGTCTCTAGTGGCCTTTATAACGCCAAGTTATCCCTACACCGCTATTTCGGAGGAAGCCAATACGTATCTCAAGCTTGACAGTGAAGACATCAACCACTGTAAAACGGGAATGATCGGCCTTATATGCAAGACCGCACGACCCCTATACGAGGTCAATGGGAACAAGGATTGTGAGGTACAAATGATCTCCAATCCCCGTTTTTCGAGCTCCGAAATATGCGATGTACGGGTAAAATCAATGGACCGAACATATTGGGCCCGAATAGGAAATTCCAACACATGGGTTTTTTCCGTCGTCACGGAAGACGAAATACGGGTAAAATGCACAAGACGCGAACCCGCCACGATCATCATTACGGGAACCGGAACAGTCACCCTAGCGCCGGACTGCGAGATTCGATCGCGATCCGTCACCCTCACCCCATTCCAAGAACTGACGTCGAAGTTCGACCTAAAATTCGTGGACCGAGCCGTCTTCGACATCCCGACCCTACTAAACAAGACAATACGCGGACTCGGACCGAACAATTTGACAGAAATCTTAGGCGATATAGGCCTACTACAAACGGTACAGGTTGGACAGAACGACGAGGACAGCGTCACAAGGGACAGTCTCGGGCTGCAAGTCATTATCGATAAAGCCCGAGCGCTGTCCAGACAAGGGGATACAAACAGAAGACTGAGGAGGGTTGAACACGGGTTAGGATACGCGGGGATTTCGCTAGGAATTCTTGGGGTGATTGCCGCGGCATGTTGGAAATTCTCCCTATGGTCGAAGGTCGCGACGCTATGTGGGGGAGTTAGGTTTTGTTCAGGTACTCGAAACAGGGAGAACGAGCCCCACCAACCGAGAACCAGGACCCCATCGCCGCAGGCGCCACCACGACGATCACGCACGAGAAAAACAAACCAAGAAGTACACCTTCCGATGAACACGCTCGCTCGAGGAGTACGACCGGGGCCTACAGCCACCATCACGGAGATTGTGGAGCTGGACGAACACTTGGAGCCTGTCGAACCAAGTCGCCCAGTCGAGACAGCCGCCCCCCTCACCACTCAGCTTGCGCTGATTCCCCAAAATCGAGTCACGCACACCCAACAATATCAGGCCCTTCCGATGATCATCGGGCCGCCGGAACGAACAGGAGCCCAGGGCTGGCAGATCGTCAGCCCATACTGGAACGGGGAGACGTCTTACTCCAGACCACCCCTCCAACACGACCTGGGAGGATGGTAACCAGCAGAACCAACCCCGAAAGCACCTATCAACGACCTCGCTAACTTATTCTTACGCTTATCCGAAAGGAGTTAAATACTGTTCTTGATAAGGACTTTAGCAATAAGAAAACTGTAAGGGTCCGGTCGATAGGGATAGTTTCAAATCTGCTCATATAGCAGGGATTTTGGCCCTTATGGCAGGGAAGTTGATAGCCCTTTTGGCATAAGCCGAGGCCCTTAAGGCACAGACTATATTAAAATTCGTTTCTTTTAGTTTAGTACTATTGCCACCTGATTGTGAACCAGGGTAGCAATAGTTTTATCAGGGGAGTGTGACGTATTGGCCTCCGCCAATGCGTCGTTTTTGAAAATCGATGCCCAGACATGGGTCAGCAGTCCCACGATGTCTTGGAGACGCTGTGGTCAGCTGCCACAGTGTTTGGAGGATCGGTTTGCTCCCTGCAACGCCATTTGGACAAGGGACTGAACAATCCAACGGATGTTTAGACCATTGTCAGCACCCAAATGACGCCACAGCAGGGATCAAATAAAGCAGTTTCAGGGCTTTTGGCACGTCCAGTATACTGTGTGACTGTATGAGTCTTGCGTCAATGATGACACAAGACAATATTGGTGCAAAAAGCCGTGGAACTGCTTAGATCAGCGATTTGGACTTGGAGGAGATTTAGAGACTCGCAGAGAGACAGATACCTTCCAGGAGCAGACCAGACGGGGTCTTCCACTGCTCGTAACCGCGCTCCAAGTCCAACTCATAACCACCTAATAACGCGATACCGACCCACTCGCGCAAGGAGTGTATACCATTAAGATCAAATATATATATATATACATTTAATACATTCCGCGAGTGAGATTATTAAGTGTTGTTCCCAACCCGTCACCAAGACACCCCTCCTAGAAGAGTGAACCCGAAGGGCTCACCGAGATCTAGCCGGACGGGGCACGACGGCCCAGCAGAAGGGGACAAGACACAGGAGTGTCCCATCACCATCAGTCCCAAGAGGGGATATATATATACACCAGCTACTAGTAACCGCTAGTAGCATCCAGAAATATATATATAACCCCTTTGTGAGTACACTGGGAATAATAGGAATCAGTTTGGCTATCCAAAGCACCAAAAGAGGGGGTAGCCAAACCTCAAAACGTCACATAGGAAAGATTTTTCTTTTAATTAGAAAAGGATTTTATTTTAATTCGGAAAAAGTTTAAATTTTATTTGGGAAGAGATTTTATTTTATTCGGGAAAAGTTTAAATTTTATTTGGGAAAAGATTTTATTTTATTCGGGAAAAGTTTAAATTTTATTTGGGAAAAGATTTTATTTTAGAATATTGTTCAATTAATAATCAAGGGGGGGGGATTTACAAAAGAATCAAAAAAGAAAGAATTTTCAAATAATAATTATTTCTAACCCGAAGTTATGATATTATTTTCGGATTAGGACGGATAGGTGAAAGGGAATAGCAATTTGACAAGGGGAAAGGGGGGGGCGGAAATAATATTGAAGAAATCCTTTTGGATCGGGATGGATAGGGAATGAGGGAGACCTCGATAACTCGAGGGGCGGGTCTGTTTACGTGCCGATGTAAACACGGCCGCGCGAACGAATTTCTTGACTGTACGCTAGTCAAGTACAAAAGAAATATTATATCGTGAAAAATTCACATTGACGATTTCCGAGAATTAATTTTATTATATTCGGGTAGTATTTTCCCGATTTAAGTGGGGGGAGGGAGAACAAAAGAAACCGATTTCAAATCACGGCGATTCGAACAATGGAATAGAAAATGGGGGTCACGGGGAAAGAGGGGCGGAAGAAATCGCGGGGGTGAAGGGGTTTGCACGGGGAAAATCGTATAACTCGGAAGACAAAGAAATAACAATTGGTTCAATAAAATAATACAAAATAATTCAAAATAATTCGAAATAATTCAAAATGAAATTAATCTAATGAAAAAAGATGAAGGGGGGATATTTTTCTAAATAATTAATCTACTCCCTATTTTTATTAAATTTTTTTCCCACCTCCAACGGTGAGAATAAAAAAAGAAAACGAATTATTTTGGGGGGGGCGGGGACAAAAAATAGCCGATATACAGCGCCTGCCCCACGTTGGGCGCCAATTTGTGACCTTTTCCCTAATTTATTATTATTTAAATTAGAGGGCGGGTCAATTATTAAATAAAACGGGGCAGAGGCTGTTATCTTAAATACATTTATTTGAAATATTAATTAATTGAATTACAATGTTGGGAGTCAAAGTATAATTAATGAAAAATATAATATTAATGACGCGATCATACAATAGTTTGTTCAATAGTACAATATTTATAAAAATGCCTGTTTCTTGGAATATCTCAGGGGTGGGGGGCAGGCAGGTCGCTTGTCGGACCACTTTTGAATTTATATAATGAAAAAGGGGGTGGCTCTACTTTGAAACAAAAAGGGGAAGAATTGAGGGATCCAATATAAATTAAACAATAATAATAATACGAATAATACAATTAGAATATTAATAATCCCTAGAAAAGAAATAATAAGGATTTACACCGTTGGAGGGGTTCCGCGAATTGTAATTGGGGAGAATGATGCCGCTGGGTGATGAGGGGAAAAGAAAGGGTACTCACTCGGCAGATGATTTTCCGAGTTCCTGGGGGTTTTGTCCTCCTTCTCTGGGTCCTCTGGGTCTCAAGCCTCTTCCTGAGGGACAACAGGTTGATCCTGGTGTAGGGTGAGCCTTTCTTCCAGCTCGGACGTCCTGGGTCACTTCACCAATGTTCCGCGATTTATTATATTAAGAATAATGGGGCGCACTGTATGATTAACGGCTGTACGACGAGTGACGAGTTATTGTCCACTTGAGGAACTCCCCGAAGTATTCGGGGGTCCTCGGCCCAATTTCGTCCGTTTCCGGGGTGAGTTCTTCGCCTTCCCCTGATCCACCGATCGATGCTTGCGGGCATCTTCGGGGGCTGAGGGGCGGCGGGGTGGCGCACTACGCAACGTGCGTGTGCGCCCATTGTCCTGTAGCGCGTGGCGAACAGGGGACTGCGGCGGAGGGGGACACGCTACGTCATCATCCTCTTACGTTGGTGGCTGAGCGCGGTGAGTAGGGGACCGCGGGAAGGAGGGGGACGGCCTACGTCATCCCATCCTTCAGTGGTGCTTCTTGCTGGTGTTTCTCGCGCTGTCCGAGCGCGGCGAGTAGGGGATTGGGGGAAGGGGTAGGAACTAAGGAAAGGGGCTCTCCAACGGTGTGTATTGCGTGTATGAATCTAGTAAGAAATAGGGGGCGTGCGGAGGGCAAAAATCAACATAACCTCTAGGGTTATGTTGCCTCGTCACAATGTGTAAAATAGGATTTCTCGGAAAAAAATGGGGAGCAATCGGGAATAGGGAGCAATAAACGGAAAAAAGGCCTACTGTGTTTTTGTAAATTTTGTTTTTATTGTAAATTTCATTTTTAATTACATAGGGAAAAAGAGGGCCGATTTTTTTTCTTTGGGTGGACTACATTCTATTTTCGAAGTGTCCACCTCCAGCAGCGATGCACAGTCGGGCACGTTTCAGCAAATTGGCCCTCATTCGCTCCAGTTCATCAGGAGTAATAGTTGCGACTGCTGCGTTCAGCAGCGCAACCATTTCCTCCTGATTCGCGCGGTGGTGAGCGTGCATGCGCGACTGCAGAGTACCCCACAAGAAAAAATCGAGTGGGGTAAGGTCTGGAGAACGCGGGGGCACGCAACGGGTGGTGCTCGTCGTCCGGCCCTGTCCCGGTCATTTTGATTCCCAATCCACCGCTGGGGGAACCATTCATTGAGCTTCTCAATGACCGGTACGCAGGTATGTGCTGGTGCTCCATCGTGTTGGAACCAGACATCCCTGGAGGCCGGACCATCACCAACAATCGGCGCAAGCCGCTCCCGCAGGAATCCCAAATAGTTCCCTCCCTGCCAAAAAACAAATAATTATTAGTAGAAACCTGTCATACTGGGTTAGACATCGAAGTCCAACATGAAACGCAGTATTGACTATGGGGAATACTTACGTCCAGACGTCCTGGAAGATGGTGTATGTAGACTTCATCGCCGAGGATTCCTCCCCAGACATTCAATGTATCCCAGCGATATTGGAAGTTTGAACATTTCGCGAGCCGAGGATTTTCAACCGCCCAATGATGCTCATTGTGCTGGTTGACGATCCCCTTCTTCGCGAAAAGTTTTTCGTTCGTCCACAGTATGTTTCGAAGAAAGTTTGGCTCTTCACTCCTGTCGAGGAGCCATCTACAGAAGGCCAAACGCTTGGGGAGGTCCTCGGGCTTTAACTCCTCGACCGGGGTAAATTTCCAGGGACGAACCCCTTCCTCCTGCAGAACTTTATGCACCGTGCTGTGTGGAACTCCTAAGGAAGCCGCGATCCCCCGAATGGATTGCTCCGGATTCTCCTCCACGGCCTCCAGGGTTGCCTCCTCCACTCGTACCCCAGCATTAGGTCTTGCACGCCCTTCGCCGCCATGTCGCGGAAGAATATTACCCTCTCGGAGGCGTTGCAGGGCGTTTCGAAATGTTCGTGCCTCAGGAACCACTCGATCAGGGTACCGTTGCGCGTACAACCGTGACGCTTTAGATCCATTACCCCTTGCTATACCATAAATGGTCACCATATCCGCATATTCAACTGCACTAAACTTTGCCATTCTCCGACATCAATTTAATAACACTGCACTTTTTTCTTGTTTAGACGAGAATCGTATAGGACCAAGCAACCGCGAAAACTAGCTCTGTCTTGGAAGACGTCTTGAGGGATATTGACGCTTTGGAAAAATCCGTAGAAAAATTTTCCCTGTCAAGTATAAAATAATATAGAAAAGAGCAAAAACAATATGATTATATTAGAGGCATATATAAGTTTACACGAGTACTGTGAGGTCATTGTTTCTTGGAGAGACCGTCTGCGTGGTCTTGCGCCGAAACCTCCAGTTTATGTTTATAGAATAAAAGAAAGAAATCATTGTTCATTGGAAGAAAGAAACCATGATGACGATGCTTTGGTTTTTGAGATTTTCCAATTCGTTTGTTAGTTCGTCGACTGCTCTCGAAGTGTGAACATATATTCCTCAAGAAATAAAAACTGCTCTTACTTACATCGTGCATTTTTGTTATTTAACCTGGCTTCCAATTTATTAAAATCTAATAAATAATAATTTTTATGAGTGAAAATGGCCTGTTCCTCTCGTTCAACTGTCCCATCATCCACAGATGGGAAATTTGGACTTGAACGTGCCACATGTCAGCAACAATCCATACCGGTAGTGGGAAAACCCTTTTTTTTTCGCGGGCGGCAACAGATCAAGTCGTAAAGCTGTGCGACACAGCGTCCCTTCCACATGGGCCTTTACGACAGGTAGTTAGCCAAATACCGTAATTACCTCAGCTTTAGAAGAGTCCCTAACTATTTACGACTTTTTGTCGTTTATTGCTACCGAATCCGGGAAAATCCCCAGCCATCTCCTCTGACAATTATCTTGTAAAGCAATGGGTTTACAACATTTTGTCAAGACGATCTTTTTGCGAGACAATTTGATTCTCTGCAAAAAATGTATTGTGACAAAAGGCGGTAAATCCATTTGTTTACGTGATAATCAAGATAACGCGGTTATTGCTCCGGATTCCGCGAAAATCGCGAGCTATCCCCTCGGAATTTTGACCTCGATTGTTTATTATTAATTATCTCGATAAGAGGCTCTTTTACAGGATTTTGTCAGGAGACCTTTCTTGTTGTAAATTAAATTTACAATAAAAAAGATCTGTTTGTTGAGGGAACAGTTGTGTAGGGTGGATCCGGAGATTTCAGGGAAACTGGTTGATCGTGTAAAGAATTTAACTCGCGGAAATTATCACACACAACGATTTCTTAATTTATTAAAACGCGTGGTTAATTTCAATCCGGGTTATTACAGTCTTTACAAGTTGATTAGGTGATGTACAGTTAAATTATGTTGATGTACAATTTAGTTGATTTCACGGTGAGTTTCGATAGCGAACTTTTCGCGGTGAAGGTCGATGATAGAGTCTAGGTGAGTGGGGTGATTTTTCAAAGATGAGTGATAGACTTCGGCTGGTGACCGTTGACCGACAGGTCACGATCATTGCCGGAGTTTTCCGATAATTATTTTTCGTTGAAACCGCCCGAGTTTATCTTAATTCTAAACAAGATCTTTTGACAAAACACTGTAGGGCTATTGCATAATGTTGAGGCGACGGCCTCATGTGGCGAAGGGTGGCAGTACCTCCTGGGCGAGGTCTGCCTGACCGGCCGCGCTGGCATCCAGGTGCCTAATTGCACCTGAGGCGCTGCCCTAATCACCGTTTCCGATGATTTATCTGGAACGTTCGATTTTGTTCTCGAACGTTCCATATATCCGTTGGAATTCTCTCGACCTTTCCGGGGGTCACTTCTCAACGTGCTCTCATGGTGATCTATCGCTACGTTACATCTCCGTCACCAAGTTTGTCTCTACCGCGCTCAATATTTAAGTGGTTGCTCGCGGTTTATGTGCAACGCACATAATTATAATTTGTACAGTTTTGTGGATAATTCCACATTGACGTGAAAATAAATAAGGTTTTTTAGTGACAAATAGTGCGTCTCGTGTCACAGTTTATTCTCCCCCGTTAACCCGCATCCCCCTCTCTACCGGTTTTTTTTTGTGTGCTCTCGCCGGAACACATAATGAGATAATTAACATTTACATAATTAGCTTTGGAACGCCAAGGGGGATGCCCGCGGTTTTCAGAATCTTGTATTTTAATAAATAATACTAAGGTAAATAATAATCGGTTTTTAATCATCCTAGCGCTCCCCCCCCCCCGAAAGGATTGTCATGAAATATCTTTCCCCCTCTCTCTCTCTTACTCACTAGTGGAATGGAACGTCCGCCCGAGGAGAAGGGGAAGCACGCACACTGCTTACCCGCGGCACACGGACGGAGAGCCGCGCAATGCTCGCGCCCCATTGGCCGTTCTTTTCACCCCCATATCTCTGCAGGGGTGCGTCCGATGGAAAAGTAGAAAAGGACTTTTCTGCTCAGAATCACCCCCAAAACAGGCCTATTCACTTTTCGCCTCTACCTGATCTACACCCTGTATACTACAATTGCATGCTGGCGCTCAAGCGACACTCTACGCAGTTCGTCACCGGTTTTGGATCTTAAATGGCCGTCATTCAGTTCAACGCATCGTTCGTTCCTGTGTCAAATGCATCAGACACAAACCGCCACTAGTAGATTATATCATGGGTAATCTACCTGAGCCTAGAGTAACAGAATCCCGCCCATTCACTAACGTCGGGATTGACTACTGCGGCCCCTTCTTCATAAAGGAAAGGAAAGTACGCAACAGAGGTCGTATAAAGGTTTACGTGTCGGTCTTCGTATGCCTCGCCATTAAGGCAGTCCACTTAGAGATCGCGTGTGACCTCACCACTGAAGGGTTTCTGGCGGCCTTACGACGGTTCGTCGCTCGACGGGGAGTCTGCAGCAACATTTACTCAGACAATGGCACAAATTTCATCGGTGCCAATAGTGAGCTGAAGGAGATCCACGAGTTTCTGAAGAATGAGGACCATCAGCAAAAAATTCTTCATTTTGCAACGTCGAAGGAAATCCGATGGCACTTCATCCCAGCGCAGTCTCCAAACTTCGGTGGTCTTTGGGAAGCAGCGGTCAAATCCTTCAAACATCACCTGAGGTGGATTGTGACCAATGAGTTGCTGACTTTTGAAGAATTCAATACACTAACTATCGAGATTGAAGCCGTGCTAAACTCACGACCTCTCACTCCTCTTTCAACGGATCCAAATGATCCAATAGCATTGACTCCTGGCCACTTCTTGATTGGTGACTCTCTGACAAATCTCAGAGGTCCTGACTTTCGGGAGACTCCTAGCAATAGACTCTCAAATTGGCAACACATCCAGAAGTTGAAGCAGGACTTCTGGACTCGCTGGCATCGAGAGTACATTAGCGGGCTCAATGTCAAATCCAAATGGATACATGGGGAGCACTCAATCAAGGAGGGTACTCAATCAAGGAGGGTACTCTTGTAATCATCAAGGAAAACAATCTACCACCAATGCAGTGGGCATTGGGCAGGGTCATCAAGGCTCACGCTGGTACCGATGGCATCATCCGAACAGTTACGGTGAGAACTGCTAAGGGTATCTACGACCGCAACGTGAGAAAATTGGCGCCTCTACCCAACACTGATGATCCGACATGTTGATCAAGTCTTCTCAACAGGGGAGCATGTTCCGTCGCGGAATGGTTCATCGTGTCGGAATAATTTAGATTTCAAAACAAGGGGAAATCCCCACAATTTTCCTTAAAGGTTTTTACCGGAATTTATTTACTATAAACTTATATATATGTACTATAAACTTTTATTTTTATCTTAGTATCATAAAGGCCACATTTTCGAATAATCTGGCCTCTTAATGTGTTCTTTTCCTTTTAGACTAGAGAGTTTTCTAGCAATTACAACCTCGGACTATTCCCCAATTTCAAGAACCTTTTCTGTTGAGAACCCTCATTTAAATTTAGGAAATATTTGTTATTGCTTTTAAGGTAGGATCATTTATTACCTGATAGTACCCACTCACCCACTGACCGTTCCAACCTTATGACACCCTTCCCCTTCCCCTACACGATCACTACCTACTCCACCCTCAAAATAAACTGACAAATGACAATGTCCGTATATTTCCTTGACCAATTCAAAACCACCAATTTTTGCCCAGTCCACGTGAATTTCAAATCCACAACTCAACATTTTTTCCTCAACAACTTCAGTACTCAATCTTCCTTGGCGATATTAACATCGCAGAGTATCGACTGTTCTTTCGTGAACAATTCTACATTGACATCGTGTCGTTATACCCAAGTCTTTTAATCCCAACTCCGTTCACAGTCCAATCATTTTTAATTTTCATTTAAAAAATATATAAAATAATCCTTTGTATAAAATAAAAGTGCGAAATATATTCATTTTGAAGTGAAGTGACATTGTTGATATTTGTTTATTAATTTTAACTCTAGACTTTCCAACAGTTTGTGAAAAATAAATATTTTTAAATCAAACTAAACAATCCCCTTGGGAAAATCATCTCGCCACTTCCGCTTCCAATCCACCCTACCCGGTTAAAATCATCAATGCCCTAACAAACTTAAAACTCAGGGTAGCGGATATCTGAAAAAGGAAAAAAGCAAATATTTATCAAAAAAGAACCCAACTATTTATTTTAAAAAAACGTGAATATTTATTTTTAAAAATTTTCTAATTGAAAAAAACTTAAAACTAAAATGCAAATTTTTAAAATATTACTTGGCTTTTATTGACTTTTAATGCCGTTAGACCGTCCTGACAAGTCTAGAGGTGTAATCAGCCTTCCGGCCATTTTACACCCTGCCTTTAGACAGCCGTCTAACCGCTGGTCTCGAGTATCTGTGCCCTACGCGCTAACTCGTAGAGCCCCTTAATACCGTCCCTGTCGACATGTATCTCTGTGCATGCAGACCCAAAAACGTCCCATCTAACTGCATCGAGCCCGCTGCATCTTGTGCATAGGTGAAAAGGATCCTCCTCCTTCTCCCCGCAACTTTTGCATAGGGGGTCAGGCCTTTTGCCTATGCTCGATAGGTACAGAGCCAGGGGCCAGTGTCCAGTGATAAGCCCCACTATAGCTCGGAGTTTAGCCCTGTTTAGGCCCAACAGAGCTTCTGCAATCTTCCTAGTGGGTCTTTTCAAGAGGGATTTTGCGTGTCTGGCGCCCGTTTCCGAGCCCCACCTATACCACAATCCTCCTGTACCCACGTTTCTTGGCTAGGTCCTTCACAAAGTGAGTGTGCACGCCTACGCGCTCCACTCCCCCTGGGAGGCCTTTCTGCATCCGTGCTTAGCAAGCTCATCGGCTTTCTCATTGCCTCTGATGCCAGCGTCGCTCGGAATCCAGGCCACCTCTAGCCGATTGTGTACGGCGATTTCCTCCATTAGCTCTACGCATTTACCCGATAGTTTTGAGCAATACTCATATTTGAGTATTGCCCTCAGTGCGCGTCTGCTGTCTGAGTAGATGAAGATCTTTTTGCCCTTGTCCCCTTTCTCCAGGATGGTCCTGGCGCAGGTCCTCAGGGCAGCCCGCTGTGTCTGGAGCACGGTTGCGTGCGAATCCAGCACGATGGCCTTCGCTATGGCGGGCCCCTCAGCCCATACCCGCGCCCGTGCTCGTCCGCTCAACCCAGATCCATCTATATACCAGACTAGCCTCTGGGGCGGCGTTCAATCCGCGTCCTGTTCTGACGGGGTTTCTCCCCCATCTAACGTTGAAAGAGAAGTTCCTGGCACCGCACAACAGTAGCCATTCCAGCTCTCTGTCGGCGCGGAGAATACTAGCATGTCCAATCCTGGCTCCCTTCCACGTTCCCTGTGACTGCATTCTTGCAGCCGATTTGGTCGCCTCGTCCCTTATGATTAGGTGTGGCGGTTGCATGAAGAGCAAGGTCTCTAGTGCTGAGCTCGGAGTCGTTCGAAGGGCCCCAGTTATGCCCAGTATCGCAAGCCTGTCTACTCTGTCCACCACTTTACTTATTCATTCATTTTTTTCATTCCCCCCCCCCCCCCTTCCTCTTCCCCACCGCCGCCAGTCATCTCTTTCTGCCGCCGCAGGGGAGTATTACGGTATGGTGGGGACACTACCACACTCGCATGGTTTCCTCACCGTCGTGCGAGCGGTTAGCCCACGCCCCTGATTCGTCCAACTTCAACCCTGAATAAGTTGAAGAGGCTGCGTCTGATCAAAAAGTCGCTCAGGACTTTTCAATCCAGAATTTCACCCCCAACTTAAGTTTAAAGTCTGGACGTTCAATTGTGGGACACTCTGTATACAATGTTACACGTGCCGACTACAATATATTACTGTGTCCTGGAACACTCGATTTTGACATATTCGGCATGGAATTTGCCGTGAGTGGTAGGGGTAATCCGTTGAGGAATTCGGACTACAACAACACTGTAGTAGTGAGACAGAAGGTGTCGTCTGACTCGGACAGTGCTGGAATCTAGTGCTACATGGCTCCCCTGTTTGGTGAAGTGGCCGTGGTATTTTGAAAAAAATCTGTAACAAAAAAAACGTATAGCGTGGTGACTGCTGAGGTAGCTATGATGGCTGCCTTGGTCGCCTTGGGCGGATGACAGTTACTCGCTTGCGTTTGGCCTGGGTATTCGATACGGCTAGGTTAGTTGCCGTGCTGGTGGACGGCTGAGGATCGTCGTGATCTTGCTGTTGCAGTGGCTCTGGAGGCTAGCCTAGCACCTGTTTTAAATCCTCTGGCAGGACGTACAGTCGGTCAATTGAGATGGGGACGCT
This sequence comes from Diachasmimorpha longicaudata, assembly GCF_034640455.1. Lineage (NCBI taxonomy): Eukaryota > Metazoa > Arthropoda > Insecta > Hymenoptera > Braconidae > Diachasmimorpha > Diachasmimorpha longicaudata. The sequence goes on from NC_087244.1 coordinate 433,696, forward strand.
CTTATATTCCCCGAATCCTCCGGTACGGAAGTGAACCTTGCAGAATTCCTCATGCCGACTGATCACTCGGAACGGGCCAGTGTAAGGCGATCCAAAAGCCCTACGGACTTGATCGTTCCGGGCGAAAACATGAGAGCAAGTCGCCAGATCCTTGAAAACGATGATCTGTCTACTTCCGTGTCGAGACGTCTATTGTGGTGCCATGGTGCGGAGACGCTTCTTCGGTTTTCCCACCATGTCTGATGCTAGAGACCGGTCGCCTGAAGGGGCTACGAATTCGCCTGGAAGACGCAGTGGCTCACTGTAGACCATCTCGGCTGGCGTGGTGGAGGTGTCTCCCTTCCAGGCATTTCGCAGACCCAGCAAAACGATTTGGACGGCGTCGTACCACTCGTTTCCGTGGCAATAGATTGCGGATTCTGGCTGGCGATGGAGTCGTTTGACTAAGCCGTTTGATTGCCGATGATACGGTGTTATCATTAGACGACGGTTGCCCAATATTTCCGACAGCTTCTGGAAGGTGGCCGGGAAGAATTGACTACCTCGATCAGACGTCCTCAGTGATCCTCAGTGGCACTCCATGTCGAGATATCCAGTGGAACAGCAGATCTTGAGCGACTGTATTGCGGCTCGAGTCGATTAGCGGTACTGCTTCTGGATATCTGGTGAACCTATCGACGATTGTTAGGCACCATCTATGGCCCTTCGATGGAGGCAGCGAAATACGGTCGATGTGTATGTGCGCGAACCGTTGCGATGGAAGTTGAATATTTCCGAGCTGGGTTGCACAGTGACGAGTTATTTTATTCCTCTGGTACTCAAGACAGTGTTGCTCCCATTCAGTTCAGTCCTTTTGTATCGAAGGCCAGACGTATCTAGCCGATCCAAGTTTTCCCGAACCCCTCTTTCCTGGATGAGCCAACGAATGCAGGGAAGTGAACACCTGCTTCCGTAGAGACTGAGGGACGAATGGCCGCACTGATTTCGATGAAACATCGCAGTATAGTACGGTGTCCAGCTCAGGAAAGTGGATTCTCTGGCGTCGAAGGTCGCCTTCCTCTTGTTGAATGTGCAGTTGAAGCTCTTCGTCCTGTTGTTGGGCTTGTGCCAGTTGTTCGGTAGAAACAACTGCTGACACGGCATCAACTCGAGAGAGAGTGTCGGCGACGATGTTATCGGCTCCCGCTACGTGACGTATGTCAGTCGAGAATTGCGCGATGAAGTCCAGCCGCGTGAACTGCCACGGAGTTACACGTTCCGGCTTCTGGGCGAACCAATGCGTCAAGGGCTTGTGGTCCGTAAAAATGGTCACGTTACGACCCTCAAAATTGTGCCTGAAGTGCCTGGTAGCTTCATATACTGCGTTCAATTCTCGATCGTACGTCGAGTGCTTGAGTGCTGAACCAGATAGCTTCTTGCTAAAGAAGGCTATCGGCTGCCAAGATCCCTGGTGACGTTGTTGGAGAACCGCTCCGATGGCGTGATCTGATGCGTCACTAAAAATTGCCCACTCTGCTTCAGTGGTCAGGTGCGACAACAAAGTGGCGTTCGCAAAGGCTTGCTTGGCGTTCTCGAAGGCTTGGTCCAGGTCCGTGGTCCATTCTACCGGATGACAGCCTTTTAGGCCCGGGCCTTGTTGTCGGTGAGTCAGTGGAGAGAGGATTTCGGCAGCTCCCTTAATATATCGGCGATAAAAATTAAGGGTGCAGAGGAATCTCCTGAGGGACTTGACCGTAGCTGGCCGCGGGAACTCTCTGATGGCTGCGACTCTGCCCTGCGAATCTTCAGACGGCGATGTCGTCCAGGCTTCCGCTTCGAGCAAAAGGTGTTATGATTACGTCGCTAAACCGGAAGAGACCGGAACTACAACTTTTGATAATCCTTCGGTTATGGTTAAACGGCGTAGAGGATCTGGTTCTCTCTCAATCCCAATGACCCGGGGTGGCTCCCTTCTGGAGGAATCCTCCGCTTCTCGCCACGTGACTTCGAACGTCGTCCATACAATAATGCAAAATATGGACTTTACTCGTGGCAAGGGCCTGGGTAAGAAAAATCATTTTATCGCTGAGCCCATTCAGGCTTCTTTGCATAAGGGTCGACGAGGTTTGGGTCATAGTAACCAAGCTCTGATCAAAGCCATTGGGAAATGGGATCGATCCCAAGAAATCATAAGCGTTAGGGAGAAAATCTACTGGTTGAGAAATGATCAGGAACCACCAATAGCAGAGGATTTCAGGGGTTGGATGCGCAGGGCTCCCTGGAAAAAGACCATTGATGATGAAACTTTATTTTGCGAGCCCCAGATCCTTCACCAGGTCATAAGCTCGAAGAGCATTTTCGATGGTTTAGAAAAACCTGAAATACAAAGGGCGAGGATTCATTCGAATCCCTTTGAAACAATCAGAGGTGTATTTTTTCTTAATCGCGATGCTGTAAAAATGGCTAATATTGACAGAGCCTGCAATTTCATGTTCACTAATCCAACAACGGCAAATCCAAATGAGATCCTCTACTTCGCCGACGTATGCGCCGGTCCTGGAGGATTCAGTGAATATGTCCTGTGGAGGAGGAAGTGGCATGCAAAGGGCTTTGGATTCACCCTGAGGGGCTCCAACGACTTTCAATTACATAACTTTTACGCTGGACCACCAGAAACTTTTCATCCTTTTTATGGACCCAAGGGTGATGGTAATATTTATGATCTGGAGAATCAACTCGCCTATCAACAACTTATCATGAATCATACCCAAGGACAGGGTGTTCACTTCATGATGGCTGATGGAGGATTTTCGGTTGAGGGAATAGAAAGTATTCAGGAGATTTTGTCGAAACAGTTATACTTGTGCCAATGCCTGGTGGCCCTTAAGATTGTGCGGACAGGTGGACACTTTGTTACTAAATTGTTCGATCTGTTCACACCATTCAGCGTGGGATTGATTTACTTGCTATACAGATGCTTTGAAAAAATATCAATTTTCAAGCCGAATACATCTAGACCTGGCAACTCTGAAAGGTGTGTATTGTATAATTTTTACAAAATAAAATACATTTTTTTTTTTTGTAAATTTTCCAATAATTTCATTAATTTTTCTTTCTTGTGTTCTAGGTACTTGATTTGCGAGAAGAAGAAGAGTGAAATTGAGGCTGTGATCAACTATCTTTCATATGCTAGGGAAGTTCTTCTGAGGGCTGACGGGAACGGCGATATCAGGGAATTGGTACCTGTGGAGTTGCTCCAAGATGCCGATAGCTTCTACAACTATATTTGTAGTTCCAACAACGATCTGGGAAGGAAACAAGTGATGGGACTCTTGAAGATCGCTGCCTTTGCCGAGAATCGGAACCTCTCTGAGCCGAAGCAGACGCAGATGAGGAAGGAGTGTCTTGAATATTGGCATCTACCGGACCAGATTAGAATAGTCCCCATGCTCTTGAAACCAGAGGAGAGACTTCGTTCAATCGTCGTCGAATCTGTTGTAAAGTACCTGAGCGCTCCTCCCATGATTTTGACTTCTAAGAATGTGACAACGACTATCCTGGAAAATCCCTGTGATTGGTATGCAGTACTCTGTGGATCGGATGCCAGTGGAACAACACCTAGCAAACAATTGACTTTCTACTTGGGTATGGGAAGAACCAATGTCTTTAGGTTGGTGAAGAATACCTGGGAGAGGGCCGACAATATTGAACTGCCTCCTAATACATTTGTTTATGCTGAACTGGTGGAGGAGATGAGAGGACTGGAAAATAATATCCGGAGAACTGAAGCATTGCATATTGTCGATGCGTATCTCCTGGGAGGAGAGGATGTCAGCAGAAATTCACTTCCAGAAAGGTATGTTTTGGACTTTTTAAAAAATTTTATACGGACGTTTAAAAATCATTTTCTAATCTATTTGAAATCATCGTGTTTTTAGGTATGCTCTCATCAATAAATTCTGTGAGTCTCTGTGGAAGCTCAATAACTCTGCATATTGTCCAGTTCGTGCCAAGGAATTGCATCCTCTGGATCGTGAGTTACCCATGACACTTCATGTACAACCCTGTACATTGATAAACAAGAAGAAATTATTAGTACATTATCTACAAGATTCATACCCGAGGAGGACACGCCCCGATAACGATCCACTATCCTTTGTACCAAATAGTGTGGTATTCTTGAAGACAACTAGTGCACCCTGGACACGAGTTATCAGTAGGGAAACTAGCCATCATTATTACTTCAATTCTATGACGAATGAAAATTTTTATGCTAATCGTCGACCAGAATCAGCTTGTGCTAGCTTCCTCGAGACATTTGTCACTCGAGTGCAGTGGCATTGGCCGGGGGATTCATCTCTTTCAATTAATTATATATACCATAATGTAAAACAGAAGTGCCCTGTTTATATACCGGAAGATTAGTGACATAGATTCATCAATACTTAGGAAGAATTAATTTTATAATTTCTCATTGAGGTATTTATTGCGTGGTCAGAAAGAACTTATATATTTCTTGTTTAGCAAAATTCTTCATAAAAAAACATTTTTCATTTTCCTGATGATCCCATAAATACTTAATATTGTAAAATAGTAATTAGTTTAGTTTCTAGTTGTTGAGGCGACGGCCTCATGTGGCGAAGGGTGGCAGCACCTCCTGGGCGAGGTCTGCCTGACCGGCCGCGCTGGCATCCAGGTGCCTAATTGCACCTGAGGCGCTGCCCTAATCACCGTTTCCGATGATTTATCTGGAACGTTCGATTTTGTTCTCGAACGTTCCATATATCCGTTGGAATTCTTTTCGGACGTTCCGAGAGTCACTTCTCAACGTGCTCTCATGGTGATCTATCGCTACGTTACATCTCCGTCACCAAGTTTGTCTCTACCGCGCTTCATATTCAAGTAATTGTTCGCGGCTCAAGTGCAACGCACATAATTATATTTCGGTACAGGTTTTGTGAACAACTGACATTGACGTGAAATAAATAGTTTTTGAGTGACAAAACACAGTGCGTCTCGTGTCACCGTTTATTCTCCCCCGTTAACCCGCATCCCCCTCTCTACCGGTTTTTTGTGTGCTCTCGCCGGAACACTAGTATTGATACAATATTATTGGCTTATTATTGTACATAATTAGTAGTCAGTAAGTGGGAAAAATTGATTAATTCATAAAAATTCATGGATAAAATTATTCATTTCTAGTAATGTAGAAAAATATTAAATATTTCGATCAAGTCCACTCAACTTTTGTATAATTCGAAGAACATTTGATTGAAGTTGACATCACACAATGAAAATTAAAATACAAAATGAATGAACAATTAATTGTTCTAAAAAATATATTGATAGATTTTTCCACTAAAATTTTCATAAAACTTTTTCAATGAAATCTGTGAATGAAAACATCAATTTTTGGCAATCATTACCAGTTCTCCAGGAGCTGGTCATAATCGACTGAAACTCTAGATATTTTTGCCATGAATGTAAATACTGCACGTTTATATAATGGGATAAATGAAAATATATTTGTAATTTAAATCCCAATATTTATTTAAACATTAACATTGTTTTAATAATTTATTTTGTTTTCCATCATCAACACTATTTCTGACTTTCGCTAGTGATGACGAGTTGTAATTAAAAGAACAGTGTGGAAAATTTGTTTCTAATGGAGTTAATATTTTAAGGTGAGAATAATCAGGGAATAAAACAATTTAATTTAACAAAAATCTTGTTTTCATTTATGAAACATATTGAAATTCTTAAATATTTATTTAGAGTTATCTCCCAACTTTCCTCGAGTTGATTTTACTTTTCATCCAATTAAAATTCATAATCTCCTCTGTGGTATGTGATCAGCTCCTCCGAAGGTAATCCGGAGATATTACTCTGAACTCCCAGTGGATGATCGGCTGAAAGTGTACAATTCTACAATTAATTTTTAAACTAACCACGGTAACAATCCTGGAAACGTCTAGGTGCCCACATTTTTGTATAGAAATCTTTTAACTACCTTTCACATACAAAAATGATTTGTACAAAATATATATCATGGTATATATATATCGGTACTAGCAGACCCGGCCACGCGTTGCCGTGGTTAAGGTTAATGTTATATTACATTGTATTGAACTATTTAGGAGGAACAGTAGGAGAACATCAGTCAGGTTCATCACCATGCTTTTTTACCTAGATGACATTGGTAAAGAAATATGGCGAACCCCATGACAGATTTTCTACTATCGTAGGCCCTTAGTACAATGAAATTAATATTTACAAAGAAAGACGTTAAAGCTGGTATAACAGCTGGTATCCCATCTTTTAAGTTGAATGAAACTGCACACGGTGTGCCAATTACATTAAAATCCGGTAAGTAGTTTACGAGTCCATCGCGCAGCTCCGGGTAGTTGGCTACTCATTAATGAAAATTAAGTATTTAATTCAGCCAGGTCGTTTGCCGGTCGTTAGCCGGTGATTGTCAGACTACTTTTATCGTTTGCCGGATTAAATTAATGCTTTAATGGATTTTTTAAATATCGGGAGCCAAAAACACGGAAGTTGGCTGCCAAAAAAAAAAAATTTGATGTATTAAGTTCGACAATGGCTCAATCGATAGGAAATCGTTTGCCGGTGATTGTCAGGTGATTGCCAGACTCCGACAACCGAATCCTGCACCCAAAAATTGAAAAAAACTATTTGGGGACATAAAAATGGCGCTGAGTCGGGATTGCCCCGGAGTGGATGGAATCGCACCATGCTAACCACCATCTTATTTCTTGCGGGGTGCCGCCAGGTGGATTTACTTTTTGGAGCACTCCAAAAGCATTTTCCGGAATTAATTCATTAACGTATGTGAAATATGCATGGATACAAGCCGATTCTGTGGATTGATCTGTTACTGACGGCGTACTCCTGCCAGTGGAATGTTCTGTGATCTAAAGTGAAAATGTGCCTGGAAATGAGTAAGGTTACTCTCTCTATTTCTCATAATTAATACATGTAGTTTCATTAATATGAGTATTCTAATGCAGGTCAGAGGAAAAAGCGAACGAGCTACGACAAAATAACCTGCAAGTACGTGGCATCGAGAAGAAAACGACTGAAGTGGAGCACTGATATAAACATGTGCTCTTTTTTGCATATGCGTGTGCGTGTTAGTGTTAATTGCGTTGAGGTCTTTTGTAGTGATGTTACGGATTGATTCACTCGGATTCCTAATTACTACTATTTTTTAGCAACCGATCGAAGATTGGGTGAGACTGTTTGTTCAGAGAAGGAGCAGTTTATGGACCAAGAGTGCAATGATGACCTTCCTTCATCAGGATGAAGAGTCCGGAATTTAGATTTTTTGTAAGTTTTTCCTACAGACTATTTCCCTTATTTCTTCTTCTATAATCATTATTATCATGTAAAATTCACAATTACTGGGCGTCTGCTCGACATTATAATAATATATTTCTAGATTCTTCATTGCCTTAACACTTCCATAATCAGTAACTATTCTACGAAATCTGTATCTTATTCTAAAAAATATAATTTTGTAGTCATACTTTATTTGTTCGCGGATTTAGAAGCTATTATTGGAGCAAAAAATTTTAAACCCCATTTTTTTAGGCCGAATCCCTTATTTTCTGAAAAGCAAATTCGTACACACTTCACAATCATATGATGCTACATCCTGCATCATGCAATGACTCGATTCAACCCTAAATAAATAAATTTGAATTTTTTTACTCCGATGATAGCTATTGTTCACGTGATATGGCCACTTGAAAGACCATAGAACATACCATCTGAGTACAAAACTGGGTTCTGAATGTTTTCGTCATGGGATGTTTGTTTCAGCAAATTTAAACGATTAAATTGTTGGGAAATTTTAAATCTTCAATTCAACAATTTCTGTGGGATACTTGGAAAAAGATAAAACAGCTAGAATTTTAATAAATCAACACTTTAATTTCTAATAATTAATTACAGTCTTTCTGACATAAAAAACACTCACGAAAACTACCAATGTTTATGACTTTTACGAAAATCTATAATTAGGTGAACTTGTCCGTCTAATGCCTCATATGAGGACTTCGCCAAAACTTCTATGTTTTTACCGTCTAACTATTCTACTCCTCGGTTTCCAACTAACTGCTAATCTTAAAAATTTACTCTTGGCAACCCCAATTCCTCCAACTTGGCCTCTTCCCCCACCACCGTTGTGGGGCCCTGTTTGCCATTTTCCATCTTCTGGGAAATTCCCCAAACGTGGCGGAGTGGGCCAGCTAATGGTCCAGGCGCCATTAGTGAGAGTGCGTGGGTTCTAGTTCAATAAAATAATAAAACTAGGTTTGCAACTTAATCCTACATCTCAATAAAATATCCTAAACACCGTAGACATCTGTCTATCATATTCGACAGACCTCTAAAAATTTTTCCCGATACTACATTTCCATTTTGGAATATAATTTTCAAACGGACGATAAAATTGTAATCTAGTTTTTATTCTGATGGTATGTTTCCGAGCCTCTCAATATCCAAAATGGTCTAGCGAAATCTGGAAAAAAATGAGCCAAGATGTCGGAGGGAGATGGACACCCGATACTGTCTACGCAAACGTCACAAAAAATCGTTGTGGAATACTCACTGCTGCTTACGAGAATATGAATATTACCCCCGTGGATATTACGACCAAACCATTAAATGATTCGACTCTTGATGAGTCTGGACTGAATGTAAGTGATGCGTCATTTGATTTACAAGATGAAGTACCACAACTGACGGAATTCAAAGTGCATCTTACTGCTACCGAATGGTTCCAAATGCAACCAAGAGACGTGATTTATAATGAGGGTAGGACATATTCTAGTCTGCGAAGAGGAGTATGGACCGATATTTTATTCTCAGCAATACAGCGACAGACTGACCTCCCATGTGCTTTTATTTTTGATAATCATAAAATCTATAAGACTGATGAAAGTGTCCATTATTTAAGAGTGAATGGGCATTGCAAAGGTAAAGACTGTGACAATTCCCTTTTTTGTTACATCAACAAGGAGCCAAAAGAGAATGAGAACGTCGAAATTATTGTGAAAACTAAAGATAATAGATTTGTAACCCATGAAGCTGTGAGGCGACCATTACGAGGACTCTCTCGAAAAAAAGCTGGAGAAGAAGCTTATTTGCAGGGATGTGGGAATTGGCAAAAGCGGCGAGTGAAAGAGGAAACGAAATTCGGTGGTCGTGTCCCTCCTTAAGTTCCTTCATTAGATGTTATCCGCCAGGCGAAAAAGGAAAACAGCAACACCACATATGGGATAAAGCCCACAGATCCGAAGGATGTCGTAGTGAATATTCAGAACATGAAGTACTCACCACAGTATCCAAAATTTATCCACGAAGTTGAGCGTGATAAATTTTGTGTCTCAAACAGCACACCAGCTCAACTCCATGCCTATAAACAGTACTGTCGGACCACAAGAAATTATTCATCAATCGCTGTTGATGGACCTGGATCTTTGATAACGAAGGTGACTCGTGATGATGGGAATAAATCGGGTCACATTTTTTTATACTCAGTAGTGATCAATTTCGACGGTACAACCATTTCAGTTCACGACATGTTGACAGAATCTCAGGATACTGACACCTAATGGTGGTGGCTCAAAAAATGGCGTGATACAGGAGTTCCGCCACCGAAGCAAGCAACATGTGATTCGTCGCGAGCCTTGATGAATGTTCACTCGCACAGGGTAGGGACACTGAGGAGGTGATTGTGAACGGTTTTTTATTTTGATTAATTAATTAGATTTGATGGAATTGGGATTATATTTAATCGATCTCAAACAGTTATTAATTTGGCAAAATTATTATTAAAATTGAATTATATTAAATTTAACTAAAAGGAGGAGTGTAACCAGAAATGGTGTAACTCGTAATCAAATAGTTGAATCAATAATTATAATATTTTTTATTTGAATGAACTACGGAACTAACTTAAAATTAAGTACAGGACAATCTTTAAGGGATCACACGGACCATGGAGAGATTCTACATTTTAGGTTTCTTTATGATAGAACGTGGCAATAAACCCTTCGAAGGATCAGGAACCATAAATTGGTCCGCAATAAATTCATTCGGAGGAGTACAACCATAGTAATTGCTCCATCATAAAGTTCTGGGGAAATCCCGACTATATTGAAGGAATCATAGATAAGTTTAATTCCCACTAAAATATTAAAAGGTTTGACCCTCTATCGAACTATTATCGGGGGAAACCCCAGTCAAATAATACCAAATACAAACTATTACAATCTAACAAAACTATTAAATTTTAAATAGAAATAAAACCCTTCTGCGACAGAACAATGAATGCTATATGTTTAGCATTCAATCAGCAAACTGTAAGAGCCTATAACGAGACTTGTTTTCTCATCGCAAGTGCTATCGATGATTACAAGTACCTCCCAAAAATTCAAACATATCTGAGACTCGATGTTGCTCATCTGATGAAAATGGTGCGCGGTTGGTCCTGTCTTCAGAGTATGAGATTAAAAAAGGTTCGACACATGTACTTACGGTGTTTGTCGCGTATGATTGACTGTAAATCAATGGCCGAATTTCAGAAAATTTTGTCACTCACATTGTGCGTGAAATTAGTTAAACATCCCGCGCACTTCTCAAGCTAAAGGATTAACCTCGCTTGAAAGAAATAAAACGACTAATATTGTAAGAACTGTCACAAAGATTAAATTTATTTATCTTAATGTTATTATAACGAACACAATACTACACAATAAGGTTTGCATGTGGAATGCCGTATGATTCTGTTTTTTAACAATTTATCAATATTTAGTTTTTACTGAAAATGGAGTGACCCGGATGTATAAAAATTCTGATGGTGATGTTGTACCTTCACTTGGTGGAGTTCAACTGATTTTGGTAGTTTCAATCTTTTCTCGGTTTTGGGGGTGTTGGGCAAAGAAAAAAGGTAGGTCATAAAAATGTAGGTTTGGGCTGGAGAAGGTATCGGCAACCTTCTCTAGCAAAATGGGAAAATTTCGAGTCATAAAGCCCGGCTAGCAAGGGATTAGGTGGCAGAGTACTGAGAGAGTGTTTTTTTTATTATCAAGAGCTATGGATGGGGACTGAAAGATGGAATTGTTAAAATGAGGAATTTTCTGAACAAAGGGTCCATGGGGTTTTCCCCAACAGATGTCAAAAAAAATGTTTTTTCTCCATCCGATCATCCGAGTCACTCAACGCTAAAAAATGTATAAACAAACTCATCTTTTTTCGTGATTGAAGCACGAAACACACTCCCCCCCGTTGGGAGCATAGTGAGCAACAAAATCAAGTACCATACCAAATTAATTCGTTGAAGCAGGCGTTGGCAAGGGGGCGAGACGTTTGACATTGCGTTTCAGGATTCCGGTGGCTGTTTTTACTGTGACGACTCTGATGATGTTGTCTACTCCTGGGTGAAGATCAATCACTCGACCAAGTTTCCATTTCATGGGTGGAGTGTTGTCATCCTTCAGCAACACAATTGAGTCCCTTTTAATATCATGACTTCCAGTGGTCCATTTTCGTCTAATATTCAACTCGTTCAGATATTCCTTATTCCATCTAGTCCAAAAATCTTGTTTCATTTTCTGGATCAATTCCCATCTGGATAGAGTATTGATTTTATCTTGTTTAAGATCACGTTCGGGAATGCTGGTGAGTGGAGTACCGATCAGAAAATGGCCTGGTGAGAGTGCTTGGATATCATTTGGATCGGTTGACATGGGAGAAATTGGTCGCGAGTTCAAAATTCCCTCTATTTTGATGATGAAGGTGTTTAATTCCTCGAAGGTGAAAAGGCTGTTTTTTGTAACTCGTATCAAATGATGCTTAAATGATTTGACTGCAGCTTCCCAAATACCGCCAAAATGTGGAGATAATGGAGGTGTAAATTTCCATTGAATCCCTTGGTCATTCAGTCTTCGCGATATGATTGCTTCTTGCTCGGGGTGTTGTACATCCTTGATGATGTTTTTCAATTCGTTATTGGCTCCCGTAAAATTGGTTCCATTGTCTGACTCAATGGTTGATGGTTTTCCTCTCCTAGCCATGAATCGATCTAGAGCGGCCAAAAAACCTGTGGTAGTGAGATCACTGACCAGCTCTAGATGTACGGCCTTCACGGAGAGGCAAATGAACACAGCGACGTAGACCTTGGTTGTATTCCTGTTCCGATGCTTCCTTTCCTTGATGAGAAATGGTCCGCAGAAGTCGACTCCCACGTTCACAAATGGTCTGATTGTTTGTGATACTCGACCCTTCGGTAGATTTCCCATAACGTAATTGGTTATAGGTGGGTTGGCTCGGCAGCATGTGGGACATTTTCGAATTATCTTCCGAACTGAATTTCTCCCACCCAGAATCCAGTAATTTTGTCTAATTGAATATAGTGTATTCTGAATGCCTGAATGACAATTGTCAAGGTGATATTTGGAGATGATCAATGCTGTGATGTTTCCAGTGGATGGCAAAACAATTGGATGTTGCTGGTCAAAGGGAAGTCCAGCATTTTGTAGTCTTCCTCCTACCCGTAGCACGCCTTGAGTATCAATGAATGGATTTAATTGCTTCAACTGACTGGGTTGATGTTGAACCTTCGTGTCTCTTTGTGTCAGCATCTTGATCTCTCCCCCAAACGCTTGTAGTTGAACAAGTTTGATGATACGGACTCGTGTATTCTCTAATTCCGCCAATGTCACTCGCCCCTGCCAACGTTGACTATTCGCCTTTGGAATAAATCTATAACAATAGGTAAGAATTCGAATCAATTTGTCAAAAGAATGAAAGCTGTCAAATAAGGATAGATTAATTGTTGTTTTGAGGCAAGTTATTTTTTTTTGTTCAATGTCGTCAATTGGAGCTTGCACTGGTTGATTTGGCCACTATGCCTCTGGAAGAGTCAGCCAGAATGGCCCAGTAGCCCAGAGTTGATTGTGGATAAATTCAGTTGGTAATTGTCCTCTAGACAGTGCATCAGCAGGATTGTCTCCTGATGACACGTGTTTCCATTCACAAGATTCTGTTAAAGATTGGATTTCTGAGACTCTGTTTTGGACGAAAGTTTTCAAGGAATGAGGAGGAGTATGGATCCAGTGTAAGACTATCATGGAATCAGTCCAGAGGACAGTTTTGGTGATTGGAATATTGATGGATTGCTGGACTGATTGAAGAAGATTGGATAGGGTTAATGCTCCACAAAGCTCTAGACGAGGAATACTAATACTTTTCAATGGAGCTACTCTGGATTTTGAACATAACAAAGTCGTTTGTGTAAAACCTGAGGAATCTGTCGATTTGAGGTAAATGCAAGCTCCGAAGCCAGTTTCACTGGCGTCACAAAATCCGTGGATTTCGTTGGTGATTGTGTCTTTAACAAGGGTTTTTCTGTCAAATCTCAAATCATTAATCAATGACAACTGGTTACAGAAGTCAGTCCATATTGTTAATATATGGAGAGGTATGGATTCATCCCAATCAAGCTTTGCTGACCAGAGCTGTTGTATTATAGTTTTTGCTTTCAAAATAACAGGGCCCAGAAGGCCTAGAGGGTCAAAGATGGCAGCAATTTCTGACAAGATTTTTCGTTTAGTGATTGCTCCAGTGATTTTAATGTGTTTAGCAGTGTAGTTAATGCTATCATTTTCTGAGTTCCAGGAAATGCCAAGAGTTTTCAGGGGTTTGTCCCCATCAAGCTGCAAATGCTGGTTGATCTCATCATGTGGGAGTCCTTCTAGAATTTTGGAATTATTGGAAGCCCATTGACGCATGTTGAGTCCTCCTTTCCTCAATAGATGGATAATTTGTTCTCGTGTTTCAATAGCCTCTTCAGTGGAGTTGAATCCAGTCAGAAGATCATCAACGTACATATCATGCAGCAAAACTCGTGATGCCAGAGGGTATTGTTCTGCTTCGTCTCGTGCTAGTTGCTGTAGACATCGGATGGCAAGGAAAGGGGCTGCTGTTTTGTGTTGGAGTTGCTCGTGTTGGTACCTCCCACGACCCAGCCTAAACGAGTCTTCTGCAAAATGATGTTAGGTTCGCCATTATCCGAAAGATGATACTGTCCACTTGTGAATAGGAGCAAGCTTGGTCCTGAACCAAGTAGCATGTCCACCGGCCTAGATTTATAGAACTCAGGATCAGCTAGCTTGACATTTGTTGGTATTTTGATGTTTTCTCGTTGGATGGTTTGTGCTGGAATTAGTCCGCAAATTTCCGGGAGGCTGAGGCATTGAAATTTTTCCTTATATTTGTGATTCGTTGCTTGTATTGTCACAGTCACAAGGTGATTGGTGTTTGTGGAAAGTCCATTAAGAGCTCCCACGGGTATGGAATATCTCCTCTTCGGAATCCCCAATTTGTTTACTAATTTTTCAGTTATAAAGTTGGCTGTTGACGCAGTATCTAATATAACTCTGCACCTGACCGGTCTATTGTTATTGTCCATTATGTTCACGATTGCACTGAGAATAATTTGATCTGTTGGTGAATTATTGATTAATGCAATTGGCTTCGTCTCTGTCTCGGTCAGTCAGCTAGAAGAGGTTTGTCCTAGCAGTTCTTCCTTGTTATCCTGGTGTGGCTTGTCATTTTTCTTGGGGTTGAATGCAGCATGAAGGAGAGTATTATGTCTTTCCGAACACACTCGACAACTGGAGGTAGAATAGCAATCACTGCTCCGATGATTGTTCCTCAAACAATTGTAGCAGTACGCTTTTTCTTTAGCAATTTGAAATCGTTGTGCTGCTGACATTGATTTGAAACATTCACATTTGAATAGTGGATGAGATTCCTTGTTACATATTGAACAATCTCGTTCCACTCTTTCAGTGCTGGATAGGAATGCCCGTGCATGTGTCCTCTTGAGTCCTCTACGGTCATCTGACTGGTTACTGCTGATCATTGCATTTGATGAAGCCGTCTTGATCATTTCTCTGCTTGCTAATCTTGTCGCCCTATGCGACATGAATTCCAGTAAGTCATCAAGTTTGGGAAATGAATTCTTCCCCAAGGTTTTATCCCAATCGTCAGCCGTCAGCCGATGTAATGCGTCTTCAAGGACAATCACTATCATCTCCTCACAGGGTTCCACTTCCATGGCTCGCAACATCTCAATGTGCTGGCGAGTATCATCGACGAGCTTGAAGAGTCCTTTAGAAGTCTCGTGATCTTGCTTTGGAGGTTGTAGCAGCAATCTAATATGTCGTGAGATGATCAAACGTTTATTCGAATAAGTATCTTCAATTAGTCGCCATGCTCGTGCATAATTTTCCTCAGTGATGGGTAGTGTGATATCCAAAACCCATTATCAATAACTTCTCCCGCATTCCCCCTAGATACTAACCGACAGGAAATACATTCCTCAAATAATAAACACCACGTCCACCAAAAATCGGTTTCACCATTTCGGCAAGTGCATTCACCCCAACAAAAAGTATGACACATACCAGAGCATTGAACTCCACCGCGGAAATCATGCACTGTCAAAACTGCTGACTGCCAAAACCGCTGACTTGACAGGTCGATCCCCTCTAAGAATTGGTAGTGGGAAAACCACGCCATAATTTCCACCAATTAGAAATCAATTCGTGTAACCACCCCGAACCGATCCGCTCCCCAAAATCAAAAATCGAAACCAGTCTAGAAGCAACCGTTGGAGCGATAATTTGACTTGGTGGAAATCACTTTCCGGAATCGATCTGTTTCTTTCGGGCCTCCCATATTATAATTCGCGATAGAGTCGATATAGTGCGTGGTAGTCTATTTAATCATAATAAATAGCTAAACGGTCGGAAGTATACAGGGATACTGCATCCTTCAATCGAAAGTAGGAGTGTTTCTTGCATTTTAAGAGGACTAATTAATCAGGTTCCGTGGTTGTGGACATTCTCAAAAACTTATCCAAAAACATTGTGCATTAATTATAAGCGAGTGGGTGAACGTGGCATGAATAAGAAGTATTCATGATAGGATCAGAGGCCATTCTGATTCTGGTGAAGAAAGACGATTGTGTCACCGAAGGATCCACACATCCCCAATACATAAGGGATAGCATACATTTACACACTTGAACTGTGAGTCTCATAAAAATAATTATATTCTTCTCCAATTCCGAATTAATTGGCTAATCAACTCTCTAAGAACCTATTCGGGGACAAATATTTTACCGTTAATACTTTCTTGTCAAATAAAATTTACACAAAATTCTAGATAAGAATCAATCATTGTTAATTGTAATTCAAAAAGGTTCATAATAGAGAATATCATTTTTGAGAACAAAATTTACTCGGAATCATTTGATTATTCCTAATTCCTTTATTCCCCTTTTCATTTAGATTAACAACATAATTAAGGTAAGAGCGAAAAAACTAAACCTAGCGTCGTCCAAACAAAATCTCAAATATAAAAATACTTAGCTTCATTCCATTTTTTCAATTTAGCTATTCCATATTTTTATATCAAAATTTCTAGTTCTTGTTTTCCGCAAATAACTCAATTACATAACAGTTGTCCTCCGACGCTGACAACGTCTCCGGACATAACAGTAGCATGCGAATTTTATCGAAGGCTGGACCCTTCAGTGCATCGCGGAAGTAAGCGAATTTATCTATTGTATTAAGATCGTCTCGTTCGTCGATCATTGATTTAAATTCTGCCCTGAATGAAAGATATTGTTCATAATCGCCATGGAAGGTCGGTAGTGATGACACTGGCAACTTCAGTCTCCTGCGACTGCTAGAACTGACACTGGTTGCAATAGATAGTGGCCTAGTAGCTCCCGGATTTTCGCCTCTGGTTACCGCCTTGAATTCCTCATATTGGGCAATATTGTCCAAATAATTGTTCAGGATATCATAAGCGTCGTGAATCGAATGTTGATCATAGTCAGGATCCAAAGCTGTTAGTTCCTCTAATAATTCTGCGTGGTTATGCAGAATGGCTCCGTATTTCTTCATTTGCGCCTCAATCTTCTCAGGTTCGATTATTGCGTTTCGATAGATGGACAGAAATTTTTGGACTCTTGTATTTTCTGCCTTCCAAACTATCATCCGCTTGATGATGTGCTGGATTCGCGCGTTTCTTTCTTCGTGGGCCTCCATACTGATAAACTAATGAACACTCACTAAACTAACCAAAACACAGTACTGTCACTAACACTCTCACTTTTGTTTGTTTTCGTTTTTAAAATATCCGGCTCGAAGGACCAAATTTATGTGCGTGAAATTAGTTAAACATCCCGCGCACTTCTCAAGCTAAAGAATTAACCTCGCTTGAAAGAAATAAAACGACTAATATTGTAAGAACTGTCACAAAGATTAAATTTATTTATCTTAATGTTATTATAACGAACACAATACTACACAATAAGGTTTGCATGTGGAATGCCGTATGATTCTGTTTTTTAACAATTTATCAATATTTAGTTTTTACTGAAAATGGAGTGACCCGGATGTATAAAAATTCTGATGGTGATGTTGTACCTTCACTTGGTGGAGTTCAACTGATTTTGGTAGTTTCAATCTTTTCTCGGTTTTGGGGGTGTTGGGCAAAGAAAAAAGGTAGGTCATAAAAATGTAGGTTTGGGCTGGAGAAGGTATCGGCAACCTTCTCTAGCAAAATGGGAAAATTTCGAGTCATAAAGCCCGGCTAGCAAGGGATTAGGTGGCAGAGTACTGAGAGAGTGTTTTTTTTATTATCAAGAGCTATGGATGGGGACTGAAAGATGGAATTGTTAAAATGAGGAATTTTCTGAACAAAGGGTCCATGGGGTTTTCCCCAACAGATGTCAAAAAAAATGTTTTTTCTCCATCCGATCATCCGAGTCACTCAACGCTAAAAAATGTATAAACAAACTCATCTTTTTTCGTGATTGAAGCACGAAACACACATGCACAGTCGCTCTCCATGAATCTCAAGATACAGTGACTAAAAACGGCTTCTCTGTGTTAGATGCACGAAGAGAGTTGGAAAAAACCATCGCTGACCGTACAGATCACTCTCTTACTGATGACGAGGAAAAAACTCTGGGAGGAGAAATATCGTATGAAGAAACTGAGGAAGAGAAGCACAGCACAGAGTGCAGTCGTGTGAGAGCATGGATCGATAAAATCTACAAAAATGCTCGACAAGTTCAACAGATAGGCTCCGATCCAAATCCGCTTTATTTCGAAGACTTTATGATGCAGTTCAAACATTTGGTGTATGAATTTTGTCTCTGAACTCCAGTCGTTCTTCCATACGAACGAGGTCATGCTACGACCAGTTATGTACAAGGTCATTGTAATGACGTGAAACACAGAATTCTGAAAAATGACAGACCTCCATTGCGGGCTGATAAATTTCTGAAAATAATGTTTGAGGATCACGCAGCTGGAGCAGCGATTTTTAATTCAAAATTGAAGGAGTTTTGCGATGAGGAGGGACCTTGTGCCAGTCCTCTAGCCAAAAAGCAGTTACAAAAAAACACTGATCAATCTGTACCTCTTGAAATATCGAATGAAATTTATGATGTAAGTTCCTCAGAGAATTGCAATAAGCCTCCACTCGCCGCACAAAATGTTGATGAAGATAATAGTTCTATTGAACCCGATGTCGATGAGGACGAAAGCTCTACAGAAAATCCCTGGCATGCTAAGTTGATTCCAAAAGTCACTGGATTCTATTGTCAGTCTGAACCTGATATTGGTCACCGTAATAACTTGGCTGGAAATGGCAAACAGACATCACTGCTATGGAATGGAAATACTGTTAGAAATCCCACCTTGATAAAAGGAGAGTACTATTTTGCTAATAATACGTGTGGCTTCGACTCGCTGGTCCAAATAATAACCGCTGCCGCAATTGATGATAATCAATACAGGTTGACTCTGAGGTCTTTGAAGAGTAAAGCTGTCACGTTTATTTCTCAATTCATTGAGAAAGGTGCCTGCAAAGAAATTTATAATCAGCGAGTAATATTATTGACAGATTTGTTCAAGAATTCTATCGAAACGACTTTCGATCACATTAAACCACTAAAATCACATCGCGTTGATATTTTCAAAAATTTGCGTCAAATATGGGAGACGTGTTTCAGTGAGGATCCTTCGGCCACGATTACAACAGAATGTCCAGAATGTGGATTTTCTTCACATCTCAATCGTAGTTTAATTGTAAACCATAAAATTATTGAAAGCGAAGGATTTCGTGCCTTAGAAAAATGTGAGAGTTTCAACCAGCCTTGTAATCGCCAATGTGTTAATGAGTTCTGCAGGAAGACTTGCAATGTTGAAATTACATACGGTGATCAAGTATTTGTAGAATTGGATGTTCGTCCAGATTCAACTCACAAAACGGGATTGAATTGTTTACTCAGTGATGTCCCAACAGTGATTCAACTGAAAAACCGATCATATCGACTGGCTGGTGTAATTGGCTACGTTTCACAGCACTATATTGGTTATTGCTGTCGTGGGATCGCCAACTGGGAAACATGCGATGACATACTGCCAAAAATCGTTAAGAAAACCCCACAGTCAACCAAGATAGAGCCTCATGGAGTAATTTATGTTCACTTGAATTCTATCAAAAACAAAACTTCATCTACGGTGACACCCACTACTAACGAAGTTCTAGAGGAAGAGAGTAACACCAAAAAACGGCAGAATTATCAGAATGGCAGCCCTGCTATGGTTCCTCCAGCAAAGAAAATTCGGGGACTACCAGTACGACTTGAAGACACTGATAGCGATGATGATCAGAGTGGAGATTTTTACCATTCAGGGATTACTTCTAAACAGCTGAGGAAAGATGAGCAGAATAAAGGCAATAAAGATTTAGAGTCTAACACTAAAGTGCGAGAACAGAAAGTATTACCAGAAGCCATCGTTAACGGTGATTGTGATTCCAAGGAATTGACCTACGACACTGATACTACGTCGCATGACAATTGGAGAAACAAGGAGAAGAAGGACATGATTCTACGTTATTCCGACGTCTATAACGTTGATCGTACTGATGTTAGCGATTCGCAGGAAATTTCCATGATTCAAGCGGGGGAATTGGTAGCTGGAATCGAGATGGGGGATGATAGAATTATTCACGTTCTCCAAACGTCCAGTTTTGATTGTATTCTAAATGCATTGTTCTGTATCGCAACGAATGATGCTAATTACGCGGCGTTCATTAAGAATACACATAACGTCCCTATTCTGGAGTTGATCATTAAACTTCTTGAGGACAGAAATATAGAGGAGCCTTACAGAACAAGGTCACTGATGTTGCAATCTATGTGTGACGGTGACATTTGTAAACTGGAAGAAGAAAGTTATAACAATGTACACATAAGTAATATACGTGTCCAAGGTACGCCCTCACAAATGTGGGCCAGCACAATGACTGAAGAACCCAGTATTTGGAAGAATTTTTAGTGCAATGTTTGTGGCTGTTACGTTGAGAAACTACCAGTGATGGAGGTCAATGAAAACAAAGTGTCAAAGTCGTTCACCAATTTCGAAAAGGCGCTCGAATTTCACAATTTACTTAAAAATGTTAAATGTCGTCGTCAGTCATGCCCTGGATCGTGTGAGCTGCTAAATGTACCAAATTTCCATTTGTTCATTGAATTTAAAAAGGCACGAAAGTGCTCTTTTCATCAATTACCAACAACAATTGCGATTGAATGTACATTCAGGTGAGTAGTTGATCTATCGTTATTAATAATGAATCCCTAAAATATATTTTTCCCACTAAAGAATACATTCTCATTCTATTGTAATTTGTTCA
Source organism: Diachasmimorpha longicaudata (assembly GCF_034640455.1). Lineage (NCBI taxonomy): Eukaryota > Metazoa > Arthropoda > Insecta > Hymenoptera > Braconidae > Diachasmimorpha > Diachasmimorpha longicaudata. Next base: position 454,492 of record NC_087244.1, read on the forward strand.
CAGATTAGCAGGGGTAATAACTCGGGAGAACAATAGATATGTTGTCTATTGTTTACTAGACGGACAATGGTCGTTGTATGATAACAACTGCACCGTGATCCAGACACCGTCCACCGTAGACATTGGACTACTTTGTATGATATACATACTCGAGTCATAACGTGGCAGATCGCAATTGTTCGAAAATCGCAATACCAGTCCTCAGAGGTCCAGTCGACCCCTTTGCCAATGTCTGGTTACTACCGACTTCATCGGTAACAGGTAACTTTATGCAACCAAGAATATTTTTCCGTGTTCGAAAATGACTATTCTCATTGGCAAGAGAAATATGTATCTGGCAAATCCTCCATGATGTTCACCGTTTTCTCAGTTCGTTATGATTCTTCTTCACTATTAAACATACTTTGGATTGTGTTACAGGAATTCGAGATTTGAACGACTCCAAAGAGAACCAGCTCCCAGCTGCATTGGCTTCGTTGCAACATTTTCTCCATCTTTCAAATTCAATGAAGTTAAGGGTGATACGTAGGAGAGATGTACCAGTTGAATAAATGTTTTTATGCTCATTTTGATTTTTTTTATTTAGTTACCTATTCCCATACACTTTTAATCAAAAAGACCAACATTCATCAAAAGTTCGGGTATCATATGCTTGTACACTATTGAAGATAAAATAGTTAGATTCAATCGATTTTGGAAGATAAAGATTGTCGCTCCGAAATAACATTTTCCGTTAAATATGCACTATTGCAGGTATAAAAGATTTATCAATGAGGGATAAATTGGTACAATGTTAATATCGTATAACATTCGTGAAGCGACAAATTATTCAATATTTAGATAATTTCCAATGCAACTATTCGATTACTTGATTATCTAAGAGCAATAAATTTCTATTGTCTAAATTACAATCTCAATTCTATTAATTTTTGGTTGATCAACAACAGGACCTACAACATGCAATAATCACTGAATGTGACATTATTTATTCAACAAATGATTCAAAGCTGAAATATCCTTGCATTTATTTCAAAACTTACTAATTCATCTACAAAACACAATAACCAGCTGATGATAAGCCTACTTATGTAACGGTTGCCCCCACTCCCAGGGAATTCCAACTCAGCGCCATTTTTATGTCCCCAAATAGTTTTTTTCAATTTTTGGGTGTAGGATTCGTTTGTCGGAGTCTGACAATCACCTGACCATCACCGGCAAACGATTTCCTATCGACTGAGCTATTATCGAACTTAATTCGTCGAATTTTTTTTTTGGGAGCCAACTTCCGCGTTTTTGGCTCCCGATATTTAAAATATCCATTAAAGCATTAATTTAATCCGGCAAACGATAAAAGTAGTCTGACAATCACCGGCTAACGACCGGCAAACGACCTGGCCAAAGTAACTAATTAATGTTCATTAATGAGTAGCCAACTACGCGGAGCTCAAACAACGGAATACCTTTGTAGGTTTCAGATAGCAGCGCCATCTATTGATTACTTACTCAACCCAGTTAATAGAGATCGCCATCTGTTAAAATCATTTGGAGTTAACGGATTAGAATGTGGGTATGTTAAATATTAGACAAATAACTTGCAATAAAATAATATTGCGACTATAAATTAAGATCTAAGCTATCCCATCTTTTAAGTTGAATTAAACTGCACACGGAGTGCAAATAGCGCCGTATACTTAGCAAAAAAAATCATGGAAATTTATTTTAAACTATTCCAGTAGCTAGGAAATTAATTAGATAAATTTGGAAAAGCATTTTCCGATTTTGGAAACATGCCCTCTTATTAATAGTAATTAAAATTAATCAGGCATATAATTAGCAAAAAAGTTGGCTTTTTCCTTCCCAACCCACTCCATTGGTGGAGCATCGTTTGGAGAACGGGTTTTTATACTTTTTGGAATTTGGAAACGAATGGTGGAATGGTTTTTTATTAATTAGACATAATTTTTTTTCATGTTTACAACGTATTATCGCATGAACGTGCGCCGCTACATAGAGACTGATAGAGACGTCGCTGAAGGGGAGCAAGCTGCTCCAAAAGCGATGGTACGTGCATTTTCATTTTGGAGCAGCCGCTTTTTAAGCTTTTTATAATATAATAATATTATGTAATTTTTTTGCAATTTGTGGTGTAATAAGTATTCTTAAAGTTTTGAATCGGAACAATGTCAAAAGTGAAGTGGCACACAGAGTTGAACTGAATGTAAATGTTTCCGTGAAAATGATGTTCCAGGGCTAAAACATGTGTGCAGAAAAATATTCCTTCCATATTTCGACGCAGTCATGATTCCTAGATGAAAATATTTTAAGTAAATAGTGAGACTAAATGTCAAAATTAGTGGCATTGGATTTAACGATCTTTAAGTAATTGCAGAACATTCATAACTCTGAGGACCCATGTCGCTCCAAAATGGACATCTGCACCTGACAATAATGTATTTAACAGCATGGAGGTGACTGATGTTTCAGCACTTAGATTATTATTGTTGTGGGAACATTGATGAATAGATTCTATGATGAAAGGTGCCAATCCCCTCATGGAAAACGTTAAACTGCAGAAATCTTTGATACTGAAAGTGGTGGCAAGTTCATTAAAATATCACTTCGAATTCCCCAAGATATCAGGTTAACGATTTAAATTATCATCCATGGGTCGTTCGCCAGCTTCAATCTTCTTGATGTTCAGAATTGAACAACATGTATTGACGGCGTTTGACATGGCTGATTGATTATTACTCAATGGATTTTTCGAAATGATAACGAGCTGCATTTCTCAATGTGTTAAGGAGAGACTGAGCTGTAAGAGCACCTGCTTATAGGATTATGATTAGGCACGATATAAATAATGATTTATTCGGCGTGTCTTTCCAACTATCCAGAATTTACAGGACTGCAGAGTTTCTTCTAGCCTCCCAAAATAGACACTTTTCATGTTTTTCCCAATGATTAGAAGTACAACAACGCGTGTAACTATGGGCGATGTTGTTGAATTTTCTTATACACTAAAAGGAAATTGATCTCACTGTGTAATCCTCTACTGTGACCTCAATATATGAATGTCGCTGCTAGTCATGAATCTATTATAAAACGTAAAAATTTCAATTTTCCCTTATTCCACGTTATTTTTGCAATAATTGAATATTTTTGGCAGAAAAAGTACCGGAGTCCGAAATTTAGTAGTTGTAGTTGTCAGGGTACAAGCACAGGGTTTACTTTTAAACATGTAAGGAAGAAATCCAAGGATATGTGAAGGTATGAACTTTGATATAATATAATATTCGCTATAATATAATGTAATATTGTTATACCAGTTTCTCCACTTAATTGAATTTAAACTTGCATATACCTTTTTCAGAAAAATTATATTCTGGCATCCAAGGGAAGGAGATCAGGTTTCAACTCTAATTATATAATGGATTCGAGAAAATTCCAGAGAAATGTAAGCGTCACTTAAAATAATACAATTATCAACTTCACAAGCTTGAGTGTTAGTTTTTTAGCACTTTATCAGGGTGTCGAGCGAACAGTTTCTTGAATTTCCCCGACTTGTCCAGACTTTTTTATCTCTCTTGCGAGACCAAATGTTGAACTGATAGACTTATTCGAGTATTACAATCAATCAATATTCTGGGTTTATCGAGCAATTTTTTTTATTACGACGAAGAATAAATCTTTGAAGGATATTTGACTAGTGCATATTGTACTTGTATCGTATTAAGAGGAGACCCTCCTAAAACTTGAAGGCCCCACAATTTAATAGAGCTTTTCTTGCCATGTTTTTAAAGTTTTGCTCGATCTACATGGACTTATGGGTTTCCTATATTCATTCTCAGTTTGTTAGAATTTAAATTAGTTCCGCGGCATGATCTGAATATTGACTGAATATTAATTATTTCTATTCATTAATTTATTATTGAGTTATTATTTATTATTATTTATTATTTATTATTAAATATACAATTACGATTTGTTAGGGGGTGAGGATTGCAATTAACTTTGAATTTTCTAGAGTTGTAAATTCTAGAATTCTACTCTGTAGAAACAATCTCAACTCTAACTACTGCACGCCGAATCGGTTCCTTGTGCAGTTGATTCAGTTTTTAGTAGTTATGGATCTTGATGAATGTGTGGAAAGGATGTGACGGGTGAATTCCGGGGGACTTGGAATAAATCGGGTGGAACACTTTTGTCTCTTTTTCTTTCCGTTTATTCACTAGAGGTATTAGATAGAGCCGTGAAGGATGCGGTGATACTAAAATAATTTTGAAAAATGTCCGGCTTATATGCTATTGGGCGCAGGTAGTTGGGAAGTAACCATCATTGGAGGGATAGGAGGTTGGCCGATTTGAGTGGGAAGAGGACAACTAGGGTAGGACCTCCTTAAGTGAGGCTAGGGAAGCAGGTAGAGGTATCTGCAGGAAAGCCGGAGCAGGTAGAGGTGTTTCTCCAGGTTGGGGAGAGACAACTGGGGATTCCCCAGGAGATTTGGAGAATTGAGGATAATAAAAGAATAAAACGATTGAGAGCAGACGCGAGGATTAAAATTACAATCAAACAGAATTTGGATGTCAATAAAAAATCAAATGAATTCCGTTAATTCGGAAAAATAGAAATAACTGGCGATACCATCTTTTTGTATGTTCTGCGTATTCCATACGCAACACAATTTATGAAACTTACCATACGGATCGAAATGGAAATCTGTTTTTTTTTGTGAGATAAGAAGAGTTTACATAAACAGTCGAATTTCTATACGTAGCAAAATGTAATTATGAATACGTTGAGAATTCGATTTTTAATCAAAAATGTTTTTATTTTTACAAAAAAGCAGATTTTGCTGTTATATTATCATCATCTCTTACATGATAAAACAGGTTCCATCATTATTTTCATGTATCGGCAAAGTAGAGCATAGGCCCATTTTTGTGTTGTTTAATTATTCATTTACTACTTCGTGAAATAGTTCCATGATATTTTAAACAACAATGGCGGAAAATTGATTGCACATGGTTCATTAGGGGACTCAAAGTAATCGGTCATTCATGACCCACGAGATTTTGTTTAACAAATATAGAACTCAATTTGGAAAACATGAAATTTGACAGATTCATTTGGATGTCATAATGCGTCGTTACAATTTTTCAATATTTGCACTGTCAAATGCCACATCTTTCAGTGAAGTGAACTATTCATCATGAAATCATTTTTATACGTTGATGTTCAAGTATAATGGTACAATACGAGTCATGGGAATGAATTGATGTACATCTCGGCAGGTGTTGTATTTTTAACTCACGTGAGTTCGTTTATCAATACAGGTCGAAACTCAAACATTATGATACATTTGTGATTATTAACGATTACATGAGTATTGTAAGGAATTTTTCAAGAATTCCTTAAAACATCCCGGGATCCAAAGAAAATATCCAGAAAGGGGTGAGTACGTCGAGAGAGAGAGAGCGAGAGAGGCTTAGATATAAGTTAGGATAAAGAAAATAGGGAAATTAGAGTAATCGGGAGAATAACTCCCCAGCTCATGCGGGTAAAAAAACCCGAGAATTATATAGAAAGGGGTAATAGGAGTTTGTAGGATCGGAAACATTAAGGATGCGGGGACCGAAGGGAATTCCCGGTTATGAGCCAAAATTTACCGAGCTACGTGGAATTCCCTGAGGATCACTCCCCCTGTTTAGATTTTTTTGGATCTGTGTAGGAGTACATAAAAATACCGCTCGATTTAGGGATCAAGAGGGAGGGGGAGATACGTTTTGGGTTTAGGGTGGCAGACCTAGGGGCCTAGAGCAGCCCTAGTAACCCCTAGGATAGCCAAAGGCTGAATATTAAATAAAGAATAAAAGTTAGATTTTAGGGTAAAATTTAGGGTTCCCACTTTCCTCTGATCCTCGAGAAAACAACCAGAAGGATCTAATCGCGTTCCGTGGACGAAATGTTTAAGGATAAAGGAAAAAATAATAATAAAGAATCATCTCCCGATCCAGAGATGCTAGGAGGGTAGAGAAACCCCGTTTGAATTTCGAATGCGGTTGGCGCGCGTGCCTCCGGTTGACACGGAGACGCCAGCGCCATTAATACTGAATATGACCACAACTCGCCTATTGTGATTCTTCCATTGTCGGAAAACACGTGTGACGGACGCTAAATATCGAGGTGCAATTATAAATAAAATTCGAGTGCAATAAAGTAGTGAAAGCTTCTAGTCGACTCAGCATCAAGTTAAGAAGACATCCTGGAGGCCAAAAACAACGAGTTTTGTGCGAGAAATAAGGTCAGGGAGGTTATCCGTTGGATTTTTGCCGGTCGTCGCCGGTCGACAATAGAACACGTGGGTAACGAGCCACAGGTGAGATTGCATCATTAATAATTAGGATAGAAGTAAAAAGAGAATATTTGCGGTTTTATTTCAATTAATTCCTCATCTCGATGCCGTTAAAATTAACTCATATTATTTTTAGAGAATAAGATCTATGTGTATGGAAATATGCCACTTCCCTGGGCGAGGGGGAAGCGGAGAGAGTTCTTGCCGTCTCCCTTGGGCGAGGGGAGGCGGAGAGGGAATCGCCCAAGACAATGGTGCCAAACGGCACAGATTTTGGGGAAGAATGTCAGTTGGATTTTTGAATAGAAAAATCGTATTAGAGCTCTTGATAGAGAGGAAGAAACAGTTCGGTTTTAGACTCTGAAGAGTACGGTAGAGATTTTTGATAGAAAAGAGTCGGTTAGACTATCGAAGGGTACGTATCGTAGTGAGAATGATCAGTGTTGATCGAATGCGGGGCGATTAGCTAGGAAGGTGATCGCGATGCGTGAGTGATACCCATAAGGAATCATCACGAGAATTTTAATCCTCTGAGGTAATTCAGAGGGATTTAAAGAATTATGTTGCCTCCCCATTGGTGGAGGAGATTTCCGCGAGATCCGTTGCGTTTATAGGGATTTGATAATTATTTAATTGGAAGTAGGGATTTGCTCTGAGCGATTCAGAGAGAAAACAATTCAAAGGGTTAATTACGCTAAAATTTAGAAATTTCGAGCCTAGTCTTTTGCGTTATCTCTCTCGGCGGACTCATATGTATTTAAAAGAGATTATGATGTATCACTTATGGTTATTTAAGATTCTTTAAAAGATAATAGTTTCTTTTGTGTCTGGTTATGGTTATTTATTAAAATAATGTATTAGAACTAAGTGAAATACTACCAAAGGTAATAATTAAATTTATTTATTCGAAGTTTTAGGGGTTTTGTTATTTTCTTTTGCGGATGAAAGTCCGACCAACCACCTCCATCCGGACTACGCCCTCTCTCCACAACCGACCCCCTGAGCAGCGCGGGTATTCAAGGTCTTCCCATGGATTCGTAAGCAAAGCTATGTGTTTTTAGTTTTGTGAATTTTGGTTTATGTTAAGAATCAGTTTATTGAGACTCCGGTTTGTCGTCCCCCGGTAAAAAGGACGGCTGGCGCCCAACAAATGTTGCTTGCGAATCCAGGGGAAAGGGCAGTTAACGGGTTTTTCTCAACCCCGAGGAAAAATCTCGTTACAGTATATTTCGCATAAAACAGTATAATGTATTAATTCTTGCATTTTTTATTTTCAGGTCTACATTCTTGGAAAATGGGCCGAATACCAAACGTCTCTCAGGAAGAGGTTATCGCGTTAATCGAGAAATATATCGACCGTTTCTCAATCAACGATTTCCCAGCCCATTGAGATCCTATATGGCACAAAATGAGTTGCGACGTGGATGACCGTCTCATTCCTCGTTCAATTTATATACACGTAAGATATAATACGCGAAGGGACTTGAGTCAAGCCCGAAGGAATCAGGGTCTATCAGTAGCCCCAAAAGCCAAACTTGTACTCCTTGACGCTCTGGCAGATTCCGATGATGAACAGTTCGAAGATGTCACCGAAGAGTACCTACCTGATACTTCTCATGTTGACAACCAAGTGGAGTTTGAAACTTTCTATCTTCAACTGTCTAGAGAAGAATGGGAATTGATCAAACCCGACGACACTAAGAGCAAAACAAGACTGAAAAAGGAAACTTGGGCTTCAATTATAACTGGCGCTTTCTATGAAAAATACGCTTTCAACTGTGCATTTCTTGCGAAATACTCTTACGTGCAGTCAAATCCGAACTCACAGAAGGATAAACCATTTTTGAAATTTGAAGCCTACTGTAAAGATAAGAAGAATTGTCGAAACGTTTTGATCGGTACCTCCGATAAAGAACCTGACGAGAGAGGCTTGCAACTGACAATCAAAACCCGTGACACACGCCGAGATTACCACGTTGAAGTCAGGAGACCAGTGAGGGGCCTCGAAAGAGAACAGGTTGGAAAGAGACTGGAGAAACAGAGTGCGAGTAATTATCGAGACGAACTATTAAGGAATGATATGAAATGCGGGGAGAATATACCACCTCACGTTCAAGAGAATTATATCTACAGGCAGATCAGAATGGAAGGAGAAAAAAAAGAGCTGGCCTGCCAAAAAATGAAAAAATTGATGTTATTAAATGGTTACAGATCCTCGGTTTCCTAACACGATACACAATATAGGATGCTCGAAATTTTTCATCTTTTATTGGACCCCTGATCAAGTGAAAGTTTTCAACGAGTATGTTCGTTTATGGGGAAAATTGTCAACCATTTCAATAGATGCCTCGGGAAAGTTGATCAAAAGTTTTGAAATTTGTCCAGGGAGAATGACTGGACATGCTTATTTATATACTATTACAATCAAATTTGAGGGAAAGACTATCTGTGTGTGTCAAATGGTAACGGAAATACACACTGAAGCTTTTACAGAACTTTGGCTGAGATCATGGAGAGAGTCAGGTGCCAAAGCACCCGGTGAGGTATGGAGCGATTATCAGCGTGCCATACCTATGGCTTCGTGTGTTACGTTTAATGAGCTCACATTGAAGGACTACGTAGACGCACTTTTTACTTGGGCTTTGAATGGAAAAATACAACCTTTGGGAATCAGGACGCTTATCCGAATCGATGTAGCTCATGTAATGGGATTCGTGTCCACATGGAAATCCCTGAAGGACAAAGATCACCCCTATATCTAACAGTTTTATCTTCATTGTGTTGCTTTGCTAGTGGACACTCGTAGCGTAGAGGAATTTCGGAGGATTTTCCTTTGGATATGTATCGTAGGGTTACAACCTTACGATGACGCAAGGTTGTACATCGAAACCTTCTTTCGGTTGGTTGTAATCAATGACTTCAACGCCAATGATTACATTGAAGGTAATACACGCTAGGAAAAAATTAGAAGAGCAGATCAGTGACCGAAAAAAAATTATCAAAGATTTGGAGGCTTCCATGACCACGTACCTGGAAGAGAATGAGAATGAACCCAAACCCTTTGAAGAGGGTGCAAGTGAAACATCCACTTATAGATGGATTAAGGAACTTATGGATGTAGGCGGAATATCAAGTTTGTCAGGAGGGTCGGTTAATGGATTTTATTTACCAGGCTTCGTGAAGGACTTAGAACGTCTGGCCAAAGAATTTCCACTTTGGACAGCTGCAGCACTCCCAGTCTACGCAAGTGATAGGCATGCATCAACCAGCCACCAGGAAGGTTACTTTGCTTACTTGCGAAGACACGTCTTCCAACACACACGATTGCCCTGTTCTGGAAACAGATTTGTACTGGAGCATTGCCAAAGTCTTTCTAGTGGTGTCAACTTATTATCTGCTAAATTAACACATTTTGGCCATAAATAAGGACCCCTTTCAGATTCTGTTGGAGGCAAAAGATGCACCAAACGACAGAATGATTTTTCAAAATGTCCACCAAAAAAGAAACACGTTGATGATTCAGACTTTTTTAGTTATGAAAACTGGCGAGGACTTGGAAACGATCGTGGTTGCACCGCTAACAGTGATACCTCCGATCATGAGTCAATTGAGAGTGATGATAAGCTGGAAGTTTCTTGTCTTCTCGATACAGGAAATATTCTATCGGACTTTTTAGACTTCGCAGCAGAGACCGGATGGCATGCCACGAAAGAAAAACAAATGGATACTTCCTTTCAAGACATCATAAGCGAAGTAGCGAATTACAAAGTACTAGGGGAAGACAAAGAATATCATAAAAGTGATTACGATAAACTTTTAGAGAATCTGACTAATGAGACAAAGAATTCAATGAAACCACTTGCCCCGTCAACACCAAAATCAGCTGAATGGCTCGATCCTCAACCGATTTTTACCAGTTCACCACACTTGGACCATTCTTATGGTAGGACTCCACATTTCGAAAGTCATCACAAGTCGACATATGTTGAAAAGTCACGTGTTTTTCTAAAGTTCAAATTCGAGAGGGATGATGACACCACAACCGACGAGAGCATTGATTTATGTGCCAATTCTATTCCCCGTGATAGTATAACGCGAAGTGGTTCTCCCAAAATTGAGGAAAATTTTAAAAGTAACAAATTTGATGAATCGGATCACGACGGCATCATTATATTGGACGAAGAGGGTGCTATTGAGCAGGAAATTAGAGTTGCTGATAGGAAAAAGAAAGAAATGGAAATACTCAAAGTGAATGCGAAAGGTTTTTATTTTCAGAACCATCCGGAAACGGCGATATTGAATCAGAAGAAAGCATAAAAAAAGAAAGGATTTTTACTGCTCAATGGTATCAAGTGCAACTGGATCCAAATAAAATGTGACTACCTATGGAATTTTGATACCGAAGAGGTTGAACCTGAAAAGAAACTGAGAACTGGGATCAAAGTTAGTGTCACCATGAGCTGTGGTTTTGATGCACTTGTATACATAGTACAGTTCTCCGCTTTAGACAGTCCTTCGTATCGCGGCTTCATGGAGCAATCTGACAATCCTTTATTGCGATTTACTTCAAATTTCTGTAAAAATTGACTCACGAAGGAAATTTTATTGAAACGTTTGAAGACTCTCAACCAATTTTATTTTATTAGAAAAGACGCGAGCAACACTTCCATACATCCATACATTCTCAATGCTGAGGATTTTATCGCAAGGGTATGGAGCGATTATTTTTCTGATGAGCCTAGTGGATTTAGAACCTACGATTGCAGTGCTTCGGACTGTTCCGGTAAAAAGGTCGACAAACTATTACTCCTCGCTGTAAACGAACAGCTAATACGACGACAGGGCTATAGATGCTTACGGAAAGCCCTACTCTATTACCGCCGAATATCCAACATTAAATGTCGAGAAGCAGAATGCAATGGCACCGTGACCGAAAATACTGAATTGAATATTCATATCTGCATTGAATTAGATGTGAGAGCTGCCATTGATTCAAAAACAACAATTAAGGGTTTTTTAAGTGATTTTCCAGTATCCCTTGAATTAGACAGAACGTATCGGTAAGTGATTTCGGTATGAGAGTAATATACTGACTATTGACATATTAATTTTGTCATTGTTATTTTCAGACTCGCTGGTATAGTTGATTACCAGTTAGGCCATTTTATCGCTTACTGTCTCAGATCAAGCGGGACTTGGCTACAGTGCGACGATATGCAGAAGAAAATTACATCCGTTAATAATTCTACAGCGACCTCTGTATTCCCCCACATTGTAATTTACGTACTGAAATAATTAACTTCTCCAACTGTGAAGATTTGCATGTTTCTAGATGTGGTTAGTTCTCGAGGGATCTCATCAGCGCTCAACCAAATGATGATTGTGTTAGGCATTTTATGGTATTTGAGGGCGATGGGGAGCTAGAGAGGTGTCTGAAAACTGGTGGTGATGCTGGTGGTATGCTTTGGGGAGAAGAAACTACGTGGAATTGATAGTTGTCTAAGGGATGGGACTGAATCCACTGAGGATATGGAGGAGTTGAGCGTTTAGGGAGATTTTGTGGCGATATTGGAGATGTTGGACGTGGTTTTCGAGGGAATTGGGGGCAGGGAGGATCAGGGAGTATTATCATGGATAATTTAGAGACATCTTCTACTGGGCATTTTGGGGATCCTCCCGGTTCAGGGATAGTTTTGCTCGGTCTGCAGGGAAGGAGAAAATTGTGCTGAGGGAATCAGATCTTGACCCTAGTGCTGGAAGTGAAAGAAGGTTTCAGCGGCAGATTGTTTGTACATGTATAAAGTGATATTTGTTATTTCTACATAGTTTTTATGGAGAAAAAGGAATGAGGTCAAGTTGAACGAAAGATTATTGGATCATATTATTCGATTTTATTAAATGTTAAGACAGAATATTATTCTATTGTGCACATATATAGTTTTCCGCTGTATCTAAATTATATTGGTGTCCATTATGAGATGAGAGTTCGAGTCTTTTCCTGTTCTCGACTCCAACTGTATTTTTTTATAAAATAAAAAAACAGTTTCCAATCAAAATATTTTGACGTACATAAAATCCGAATTAATTCCACATGTATTCCCTGATTCGTACTGTTTCCGCTACATATAAGCCATATATTTGTGTTAATTTCCATGTCAGCTAATCCTGAAAAAACTATTCTACTAAAATAATTCTAACATAATTTCCTGATAGATGTCAAAACCTCAATATGAAAAGTAGACAATTAAAAAAATTCAAACGAGGTACCGCAGGATCAATTTTCCGAGGATCATCTGACATGATACCTTTGTGTTACGATTGAGATTGTCTGTAGAAAATGTCATTAGACTTCAAAGTACTTCATCTGTGTAATATATCAGCGTAAATAAGGAACGACATATAGAACTGCGATATTCGCTTCAAGCATGAAATTTGATTTACATATCGTGGAGAATATTTGAAAACTATCCTCTAAATTTGAAGTACTGTCAACCACGTGATTTTTTTTTTCGAGAAACAATCTCAAATATCCAAATTATCGTGTATCTTTAGATTTTTGATTATGTATAGGATGATGCATCAAAAGTATGCGCGGTAATTGACTTTGAAACTTTGAGAATAGTTTTTGAACGTTCTCAACCGTATATATACCGATTTTCATGTCATTAGACTTACACTAATGAAGCCGCACCATAAAAACAAATTTTGAGACCATTTCTCTCAAAGAGGGACAAGGAGATGAGGTAATAAGTTGATATCAGAATCTAAAATTTTTTCAAAAATTAACTTTCTTTTTACAATGCGTACGCGCCCTGTTCCCTGGAGAGTAGGGATATGAAACCACCTGAAAAAAAAAACCATAAAATAAGAAAAACCAGATGAACACGGTTTATTCCACAGAGTATCACTCAATCAATATTTATTCAAGATGTATGACCTTTCGGGCTTTTACATTTACGCACCCTTTCCACATAGGTTACAAACTTTTTACATTTGAACCGTTAAATGATAATACTTGATTTAGCATTCCTCACAATTAATAAATGAATGACGCCTAGTTGGTATTATTGCACAGAGTAACATAAACATTTTTATGTACTTAGGGTAAAAAAAAACACAATCCTAACCTTCGCACTCGATCTAACTTCTCGTACCACTTTAGCTTCGGAATTATGAAAACCCAAGATGATTGAAGAACATTTATCATAACTCATTACACCACATGTAACGAAATTATATAATCTGATAGAGAATCTACTGCCTTAAAGTGCAATTGTTTTCGGTTTTGGAGTATGTGACGTAATTTCGGAAGGTTCGCGGAGCCCTTCGTCCATTAGCCTGCCCTCTGACACCAGAACACCCCAAAAAATAAAATCAGAAAAATCAGTCAGGCGCCAGGTCATTAAAACGGAATGACCACCGTAACAAAACGCTTCTCCGCTCTCAGCTTCAATAGCTCCGGCAGCTCCGGTCGTCGAGATTCAAATAATCGGAAGCTGAACGGGGATGCAACTGGGATTTCGAAAAGAGTAACGCAACTGTCAGAATTGTCGGGGATAACAATGTTTAATAAAAAAAAATAATATCGATACAATAAAAAAATTAGGTAAAATAATTCCCGGAGATCGACCAAGCGTTACAACACACAAATTTAATCTATAAAAGAATATCACTGTTGTCCAATTAGGAATCAAGTAAAAATCTTCTGAAGTCCATTAACAAGGAAAATCGAGTCAGAATGTTAAAACGGTCAGATAAATCATGAATGAATACTCAATGAACAACTGCGTTCCAAGACGCAAGTTGCTATTGTCTAAAAGAAATAAAACAAGATTTAACTCAAACAACGGAGTCATGAAACTCAATTGCTGTCGGAAAAGTCAGATAAATTAATCAGAATCGAAACGTTATAATTTTGTCAAAATAATCCAGTGACTCGGAACAGTAATGCGAGAATCGATAAGTCTGCGTGACCCCGAACAAACAACATTTCAGTAAATAAATACAAAGTAATCCAGAGGTCACGCGACTTTGAAACTGTGAAAATCGAACTAGAATTCAATGGCGAGAAATTAATGAGTTTGCGACACAAATCATCGAACAGAAGTCGCAAAACTCATCACAGACAGTTCGTTAACAAATTTTCATTCAGACTAACTCTAAAACAATTTGCAGAACGAGAGAGAAACTTCAAAATCGCTCAAAGAAGTGGCCAGAGATTCCCTGACAGAATACTTCGCATAACGGTCCACAGGACCCAGGTGTACGTAGCACCAAAAAAAACTCAGAATCTCTGCCCACAGTATTTCATTGATTATACAATATAAAAGAACTGGCCACCACGCTCACCCGAAACCTCCACACTTCCTCAAATTCGTCCCAAAAGTGCTTCACAGCCTCAAATGAATACTCGGGCGAAATGGCGTCCGCGGCACCACAAAACTGACACACAGGTCTGCTCTCAATGTCCACCAAACAGGAAGTGATTTTCCTCGACACGTGAAAATCCGCAACAGGTCGGTAACGCGGTGATATTAGGTAATGGCGAGTGGGGGGGGGGGTGACAACGTCATTATCCACCAATCCCACTCAACCAGCCATGCGCAACAGGCCCATCCGTCATAGCGCATGTGCGATTACTCCAGCTAGGCTCAAATTAGCAACTGCGTTGTAGTTAATCGTTGTAGTTAATCCAGGTTAACACAGCCTAGCCGCTCCTCATTAACCCTAAATCCACCCTGCGTCCTCCGTTGCCCTGAGAGAAATAATTCTCTCCCATCCATCGAATGAATATTTGCTGATCCGCAACAGCCACGTGCACGACAACTGCGTCACTTCCGGGTGCAGGATTCCTGGATGGTGGCTCCACTGTCGGCCAACTCAACCGCTCCTTCATCCTCTTAATTATCCTGAAGACTAACGCTATCTTACGGCTTCCCCAGGATCCTCGCTGTCGTCTTCAGTGGGAACGCGGTGGCGCGTAATTCAATTCAAAAACAAAATAAAACCATAAATCATCAAACCCTATCTTCCTCTCTGCCCGAACTCTCGCCATTGAAGGTGACTTCCCGCCTGGTGGACGTCCCCCGCATTGCGAAACGGTCGAGAACCAGTAACGCGGTAAAATACCACGTTACAAGTATTGGAGTACCTTGCCCCCCTCCGGCAACGTTTCTATGTAGCGGCGCGCGTTCATGCGATAGTGCCCTATACCCTATACACTTAAAAAAAATTATGTCCAATTAATAAAAAAGCTTTCCAAAACATGTTTCTTAATACCAGAAATTATAAAAACCAGTTCTCCAAACGAAACTGCACCAATGGAGTTGGTTGGGGAGGAGAAATCCAAATTTTCTGCTGATTATATGCCTAATTAATTTTAATTAATATTAATTGAAGGACATGTTTCCAAAATCGGAAAATGCTTTTCCAAATTTATCTAATCAATTTCTCAGCTATTGGAATAGTTTGAAGTAAATTTCCATAATTTTTTTTGCTAAGTATATGGTGTGGGTGCAAATTTCATTAAAATCGGTGATGTAGTTCGCGGACAAACAACGTGACACGTTTGTAGGTTTCACATAGCTGCGCCATGTATTGATTACTTACCCAACCCAGTCAATAGATATCGCCATGTGTTAAAATCATTTGGAGGTAACCGATAAGAATGTGTGAATGTCAAATATTAGACAAAAAATTTTTAATAAAATAATATTGCGACTATAAACAAAGGTGTAAGCTATTCTACCTTTTAAGTTGAATCAGACTGCACACGGTGTGCAAATTTCATTAAAATTGGTTGAGTAGTTTAGGGGTCCATCGCAGACAAACAACGTGACACGTAATTTATATACAGGGTGTCCGAGATAAAATTGTACACCCAAATAACTATTGAATGTGGGTAGTAATCGAAAAATCTTTCGAATAGAAGTTGTAGGGCTCCAAGTGGGAAAAATAATGAGATATGTTTTGAGCATTTAAGCTTTCATGTTTTTATGCTACAAGCATAAGTTCATTTTTTTCATATGGGATCAAAAATTTTCTTGTAACAAAAGTTGTTGTACTCGATGAGATGAATCTAATGATGTCACACATAATGTGTTTTTTATGCTTTCTGAGCTAAGAAATACTAAAAATGGAACTTGTCAACGATATTCCAAATTCAGACACGATAAACAGGAAAATAAAGGAGAAACAAAAAGGCGCCAATGGATTGTTCTACTAGAAAGACGTTACAACAAGTGCTCAATGTTCCCATCATTCACTTCAAGACACAACTCAAGTCGACGTCGGAAACTCTGCACAACATTTCGAAGCGCTTGTTGAGGAATGTTGGCAATAGCGCCTCTGATACGTGTTTTCATGTCTTCTGCAGTCGTTGGTCGATTTGTGTAGACTACATCTTTAATGTAGCCCCATAAATAAAAATCAAGTGGAGTTAGATCAGGTGATCGCCGAGGCCAAAGAACAGGACCACCTCTGTCGATCCAACGACGAGGAAACAGAACATTGAGATAATTCCTTACACAAAGTGCAAAATGCGGTGGCCCACCGTCTTGTTGGAACCACATTCTTAGTCTTGTGTCAAAGTGTACATGCTCCAATAAAACTGGGAGGTCATCTTGTCAAATCTGTGAATAGCGTTAACCGGTGACTGTTCCCTTGAAAAAATACGGCCCAATTACTTGCCCATCAACAATGCCACACCACACATTTACACTCCACTGATGCTGGTGGTCAATGTGCTGAGTCCAGTGAGGATTTTCCATAGACCAATAATGGGCATTATGACGGTTTAATGCGCCAGTACTTTTAAACGTCGCTTCATCACTGAAAAGGACATTTTGGAAAAACTCGGGACTTTCGTTCAAGATCCCTATGGCCCAGTGTCAAAAAGCAACACGATTCTGTCTATCTTGTGCAGACAGTGCTTGTGTCAATCTGATATGATATGGATGGTAACGGTTCGATTTCAAAATATCGTGAGCTGTGCTTCGTGGAATACCTGAATCTCTCTCAATTTCTCTTAAAGGGATGTGAGGGTTCATGTGAACCATGGCCAAAACGGTAAGCGTACGAGGATTGTCAGGATTCATCCGTTGTTGTCGTTGCAGAACTCTTCCTCTTCGACAATTTCTCTTGATAATCCGAATGCATGAAGTTGAGGGATGACGTAATCAGTTTCGGTACCGTTGTCGATACAATCGAGCGGCCGCGCGATATGCACCTCGGCAATCTCCCAAAACCAGTAGAATATCCATAACTTCATTTGCGGAATAAACCATGATACGCGAAATCACTCAAAAATAATCTGAACTCAATAATGACCCGATTCGTAGTAACTAAGAAACAATAAACACTAAGGTACACCAGATAGCTCTGGTATTTGCACTTTGGTGTTTACTGGTTCTTATTAAAGGCCACTTTCTGTTTATCGTGTTTGAATTTGGAATATCGTTGACAAGTTCCATTTTTAGTATTTTTAAGCTCAGAAAGCATAAAAAACACATTATGTGTGACATCATTAGATTCATCTCATCGAGTACAACAACTTTTGTTACAAGAAAATTTTTGAAGGCATATGAAAAAAATGAACTTATGCTTGTAGCATAAAAACATGAAGGCTTAAATGCTCAAAACATATCTCATTATTTTTCCCACTTGGAGCCCTACAACTTCTATTCGAAAGATTTTTCGATTACTACCCACATTCAATAGTTATTTGGGTGTACAATTTTATCTCGGACACCCTGTATATCTACGAGCGGACCCGGCCACGCGTTGCTGTGGTTAAGGTTTTTGTTATATTACATTGTACTGAACTATTTAGGAGGAACGGTAGGAGAACATCAGTCAGGGTGATCACCATGCTTTTTTACCTAGATTCCATTGGTAAAAAAATATGGCGACCCCCATGACAGATTTTCTACTACCGTAGCCCCTTAGTACAATGAAATTAATATTTGCGGAGAAAGACGTTAAAGCTAGTATAACACCTGGTATCCCATCTTTTAAATTGAATGAAACTGCACACGGCGTGCCAATTACATTAAAATCCGTTAAGTAGTTTAAGATTCCATCGCGGACAAACACCGGGGTACGTTTGTAGGTTTGTGGCGACTCCGACCTCCACGAGCTCCGGAGCGCCTGCGCAGACCGCCCCTGTCCCACCGCCTGGCAGGCAGACCATGGCGCCGGGGCAGGGGACTAGCACTGATGCGCAGCCGCAAGCGAAGCGCATGCGTAGGGCATGAGCTGAGCGCGGTTCACCGGAAGGAGATGAATTATTATTATTATTATTGGTTACCGTGATTCCTGCATGCATGACACGCATAGCATTTAGTGAGATCGACTGATTTACGTTTAGATACGCATACGATTGCACTTCGAATAAATATATATAATATCCAACACGTGGAATTCTTCTTTACCCGAGGTTGGGACTCAATATTGCTAAATTGGTGACCCCGACGTGATCCAACCGGATTGTGAAATTTCGAGCCGCCTAAGCTAACTACACCACGTGTCACTACACAAGATTCACTGCACCATGAATTTCGATCACTCTTTCACAAGTGCCAGCCATGGTGATGGAACTTCAAGGCCACCTGAGGAAGTGCGGGAGCACACCCCGGTTCTTCAGCAACTGCTGCTCTAACAACAGCCCCAGGACCGCGGACTTTCGACATCCGCATACGTCACGCCGTCCCCGAAACGAGAGACTGATCATCAGCAGGGAGGCCCACGGTACCAGGGCAGCGACACCAACACTCTGGCCGTAAGTCAACTGAGACTCCCCGAGTTCTGGGCAAGTGACCCGGAAATCTGGTTCATCCAGGTCGAATCCCAGTTTGCAACTCGAGGCATTTTCAATGATCACTCAAGGTACGATTTGGTAATTTCCGCGCTGAAGCCCGAGATTCTGATGGAGGTGTCCGACGTCCTCAAGGCACCCCCTACGCAAGATAAGTATTACTCTTTGAAAAGCAGCCTAATTAAACGCTTCACTGATTCTGTTGACCGTCAACTTCACAAACTTTTGACAGAACTTGAGCTCAGAAACGGAAGCCCAGCCAACTTCTTAGGGAGATTAGGACGCTTGCTGGCAACACAGCATCCGAAGACCTCCTCCGCAGCAGATGGCTGGCGTTGTTACCTGATCTCGTGAGCAGGATATTGAAGGCCGTTCAGAACAACAGCACCCTGGACGAGCTGGCCGATGCCGCTGACAGAGCCATGGAAAACCACACAGGCTCTCAGGTCATGGCAGTCAACCGAACAATGTCACCATCCACTCGATCAGGCACTACTCCCAACAACTCGACGGTGGAGCACAGGCTGGGTTCTCTCGAGAAATCTCTGGAAGCCCTGACCACAGCTTTGCAGGAGATTTCAGCTGAGCTCCGCAGTAGCAGAGGAAGATCGCGCTCGAGATCTCGCACACCAGTCTCAAACGGGTACTGCTATTATCACCGCAAATTTGACAGCAAAGCTGGGAAATGTCAGCAGCCTTGCAATCATCCAGCTGCCAGGAAGTCAGCGCCGGAAAACTAAACTCGTTGTCACTAGATCAGGCGGTGACTGACAGCAGCTCAAGCACTCCACTTACGAAGGAGTACCGCCTCCACGTGCGTGACAAAACACTCGCTATCTCATTGACTCTGGTTCTGTGGTATCTGTGCTACCCCTAACCACTGTCAGCACACCGCACCAATCACAAGCATCAGAGTGCATACTCTACGCTGCCAACGCAACGACCATTCACACCTTTGGAACGCAGATTAGGACACTTAACTTAGGAGTTCGCCGTGCCTTCACCTGGACCTTCATAGTCGCTGATGTTCAGACAGCTATAATTGGCGCCGACTTCATAGTGCAGTTCGGGCTACTGATCGACCTGAGACAACGTCGTCTTATTGACTCGGTGACATCGCTGTTAACCTCTGGCGTGCTTGCAGCCACCACAGATTTTGGCATCTCCACCCTGGCCCTGGGAAATAGCAACAGTCCAGCTCAGAACAAGTACAACGAGCTGCTGCATTCATTCATCGAGAACACCAGACCCAGTATCATCACAAGGTCACAAGATCCGGACCACGTGGCTCACCACATCTTTACCACAGGACCACCAGTCGTGGAACGAGTCCGAAGGTTAGCGGGGGACAAACTTAAAGCAGCTCAGGACGACATCAAGTTGCTCCTGAACCTGGGCATTATCCCACCATCCAGCAGCCAAGGGGCGAGCCCCATTCAGATGGTACCCAAGGAGCTGGGAGGATGGCGAACCACTGGGGACTTCAGACGTCTGAATTCCCAAACAGTTCCAGACCGCTATCCAGTGCCTGTACCTGAGGACATATTCAATCGCTTCCATGGAAAAAAGATCTTCTCAACCATAGATCTGGTGCGCGCCTACCACCAAATTCCCATGGCACAGGAGGACATCCCAAAAACGGCGGTAACAACACCATTCGGACTCTTTGAGTTTTTGGGAATGCCTCCGGGCCTACGCAATGCAACTCAAACCTTGCAGCGTCACATGGACAACATCCTCAGAGACCTAGACTTCGTGGGATGTTTCATTGACGACCTCATAGTGGCATCAACATCTCACGAAGAGCACCTGCAGCATCTGGAACAGGTCTTCGCAGTCCTACGGCAAAACAAGCTCACTCTCAACCCTGCAAAATGTGAGTTTGGCAAAGGTGAAGTCACGTACCTCGGCTATACGGTCAACCAGAATGGCTACAAGCCACCACCATCAAGGGTAGAGACAATACTCGCATTCCCCAGGCCGGAAACCATATCGGATCTCCGTCGATTCCTAGGAATGATCAATTACTATCGAAAAAGCGCTCCGCATCCTTCAGAGCTGCAGGCACCACTGAACGAGTTCCTGAAGAACGCCCAAAAAAAGGATAAAAGAAAGGTTCCCTGGACCCCAGAAACCATTGAAGCATTTGTTAACTGCACCCAAAGCATCGCCTCGGCAGCAAGGACAGCTTTCCTCTCGCCAACAGCTGCACTATCACTCACCACCGACGCATCCAACTCAGCCATCGGTGCTGCACTGGAACAGTTTGAGGACGACCACTGGAAACCTGTCGGATTTTTCTTCAGGAAGCTGAGCACTGCTGAGAAGAACTACAGCACATACGATAGAGAGTTGCTGGCTATTTTCGCAGTAATCAAATTCTTCCGTCATATACTGGAAGCGCGCCAAAAATTTCTTGAGGGATTGGCGTAGCCTCTGGGGGATCAGGATCATATAAAATACAAAAATAGTCACTCTTTTGTAGAGATCTCGAAGTTGATAGTAGAAAAGTCGTGTACTGAGGGTGATAGACTTATCTGGCTTGGGAGTAGAGATTGGGGTGTCATGTTAAGTCGGCCAAAGCTCGCTACCCAGGCCTTTCGCTCCAGGTGACGTTCAAGTCGTAGAAGTCCTTCACTTTCTCCCTCAGTAGCGAATCATAGCGTTTGTTGAGCTCACTGGGGTTCTACATGACCATTTTTAATTTTGGAGAGTATATTTGGAGAACTTAATATATTGAATAATTAATACGATTTCCGAAGGTCTAATTGGGTTTTCCCTTGCTTTGGGTAAGTTGCCTGGGTCATTAAATGAATAATAAATATTTCCACATTTTCCAGAATTTTTTCTCCTGTTTTCACTGATTATTTTTCCCACCCGAATTTCAGCCAATAGAACTGCACCATTTGTTGATATTTTGTATAGCCTACCTCGAATATCAGCGATAATTTTTTGATAATTTTGATAAACAAACGACACCTAACCAAATAAACCTCTTTTCATGTCATGGCACAATTCTCTTGGCCGAAATTTGGATAGGAAAAATAATCCCCTGAATACCACTCGAGCTTCAAAATTATAGAAGATTTCCCTCTAGGTTCCCTGCATACAAATGAAGTCGTCAAGTTTTTCAGGAAAAATCACTCGTGCTTCGCAATCGTGATTTTTTAGCCTAAAAAACTTGACTCCTTCATTTGTTTGCAACGAATCTATCGGGAAATATTCGATAATTTTGAAGCACTTGTGGTATTATATGTGGAAATTTTCATTGTCCTAATGTCTGGTAAAATTTTAAGAATAATGAGTGGTCCATGCTGTCTCCAGCATGACTAATCGACAATTGACAATTTAAGATAAGGAAAAATTATGCAGTTTCTTGAGTGTACCCCTGACGTCGTAATTAATTGTTTACGTTTCCACCTGAATTGATGAAATTTGGGCGATGATATCGAATATTTTCTACTTATTTATAAGAATAAAAAAAATGTTTAAAAATCATTGAATATCACTTTATCGATTCCCAGTGATTGACGATTGATGACTTTTCGTTTTGCCCCACTCTGCCGTTATTATTAAATTATCTTATTATCAACATTTATCACAAGACACGACATAAATATTACTAAAACTACGTGTCTCAAATGTAAAAAGTATAAATAAATATATCAATAAATGTTGAATATATTCAATATTTATTTATCTTGAACACATATTTTTTATTTTACTATATTTGATATTGATTAGTTGTTTTATGATCAATATTAGTAAAATAATTATTTGACTAAGATTATTTGAGATGTAACAATGAGCCACTCAACAAATTCTTCTTAAACGAATTGTTCAAACGTATCAATCAATCTATCATTCAATATAATATCTGGGGGCTTCGTTTAGCGTTCGGACTTTTATTACTATTCTTCGAAAACAAAACGGTCAATCGAGTCAATTTTTTTTCAGACTGCCAATGATACACCTTCCATCTTAAACAATTTTTATTGATAAAATTATCGAACCGTTAATTGTTAAAAAATACTGTTCCGTCACGCTTTTTTTGACCACGTGAAAAGCCGTCAAAATTAAACAAATATTCATGTCAACTTTAAAACAAATAATTTCAAACATCAAGTCATCATTTTGCAGGTATTTTTTGAAATTATTCACTATAACAATTTTAAAAAAATCTTCAGTAAATATTTTACATGACAACACCTCTAAGGTAAATCCAATATCAAATACTCTACGTTTATTTTATTTTCAATAATCAAAAATATTTACTTCTGTGACCACCGGCGATGAAAAATTATTTGATATAATTAACAATAAAATAACGGCCAGTAGAGTCATTACACACATTCGTCTTAATCCATAAATTTACAGGTGGAGGGGGCAGGCCTATTGTCTCGCCATATTGTCGGGCTCCGGATTATTCGGAAGTATATGGCCCCTCGGATGGGGCCGTCCCCACTCTAATCCCCAACAGGTGACCCTCCTCATAATGACCTATTCAACGTCTCTGATTGGTTCCACTTGTCCAAAAATTTGGTCAAGTGGAGGGAATAGTCAGGCCTATCGAACTTGCAATTTTGAAAATCATGTCAGATTCGCTTCATCTTCGGTCGTGAGCTTATAACCGTTCGTTTGTATCTTGAATCGTTTGAAAAACAGTGAACAACTCAGTTCGTGTCTTGAACGAAAATTGAACACGTGAACATTGTCTACTGAATTCTTGTGGAGTATCTTGCTCTGTTTAACTTGTTGGTTAAGTATTCGTGTGAGTGAGAAAACTTTACTCGTGTTGGAAACGCCAGTGCAAAGTGTAAGTTGATATTTTACCCAGTTGTAGAGTTCAAGATTTCAATATTGTTAGATGTGTATATTCTTGAATTAATTTGTTAAAAAGCTAGTTGTTATTACGTCTTGTTGGGAAATAATTCCTATTCAGAAGTGTTGGGTTGATTTTTGAGGGGTGGAAAGTCCTTTTTGAGGGAAATAAATTGTTGGAAGTAGAGTTATGGTGGGGTAAATGATCAAACAGTGATTGAATGTTTAAAGAAAATAGTGTTAATTGTGTTGTTCAGGTGGAAAATGGATACTGCCAGGGCTTTTGGAGATAACTTACACGACGGATCGTCTGCTGGTCTTCCGAGTGAACAGGACCTGGTAAACATTGGATCGAGGACGAACTTTGGAATTATTGGGATGTATCAAAAAAGTAATAACTAAATTACTAACGCGACAGCTGAATTAGTTTACTCGTCATATTTCAGGACAGATTAATTTTTAAATCGATACAGAGAATTCCCCGGATTCTTGATCATTTTTCTAGTCGTTTGAGCTTTTGTCGTTTGTTTATTTGTCAGATTATTTGCGAAACGGAAAATAATTTGAGAAATAATTCGATAGTTTATTATAAATATTTATTTGATTATTTTTGAAAATTCAGATTAATTAGTTTCATCGCAATATTTCGTTTTGAATTTTCGCATATAATACCACAAGAGCTCCGAAATAATCGGATATTTCCCGATAGGTTCGTTGCAAACAAATGAACGTGTCAAGTATCCCAGTTTAAAAATTCTTGATTCTTGATTCTTCTCGAAAACTTGACAAGCTTATTTGTTTGTAGGGAACCTTGAGGGAAATATCAGATAATTTTGAAGTTCGAGTGGTATTCGGCCGATTATTTTTTCCATCGAAATGTTGGCCGATAGAATTGCGCCAAGGGACATACTTTTCAACGAATTGCCATTTAATCTGTCAGATTATAATTGAGGGTTACTTGTTAGAAGGGTGTAGGAAATAATACTTTATGATTCCTCACTATAAACGTTAAAACAGTGAATATATTTAATAAGAAATGTGATATAAAATTGGAGTACACTTTAACAACGTATAGACGGTTTCGTGGGTCCTTTACTACTGAACCGTGTGACGAGGCAACATAACCCTAGAGGTTATGTTGATTTTTGCCCTCCGCACGCCCCCTATTTCTTACTAGATTCACACACGCAATACACACCGTTGGAGAGCCCCTTTCCTTAGTTCCTTCCCCTTCCCCCAATCCCCTACTCACCGCGCTCGGACAGCGCGAGAAACACCAACAAGAAGCACCACTGAAGGATGGGATGACGTAGGCCGTCCCCCTCCTTCCCGCGGTCCCCTACTCACCGCGCTCAGCCACCAACGTAAGAGGATGATGACGTAGCGCGTCCCCCTCCGCCGCAGTCCCCTGTTCACCACGCGCTACAGGACAATGGGCGCACACGCACGTTGCGTAGTGCGCCACCCCGCCACCCCTCAGCCCCCGAA
The DNA here is from genome assembly GCF_034640455.1 of Diachasmimorpha longicaudata. Lineage (NCBI taxonomy): Eukaryota > Metazoa > Arthropoda > Insecta > Hymenoptera > Braconidae > Diachasmimorpha > Diachasmimorpha longicaudata. The sequence goes on from NC_087244.1 coordinate 479,967, forward strand.
GATGCCCACAAGCATCGATCGGTGGATCAGGGGAAGGCGAAGAACTCACCCCGGAAACGGACGAAATTGGGCCGAGGACCCCCGAATACTTCGGGGAGTTCCTCAAGTGGACAATAACTCGTCACTCGTTGTTCGGCTGTCAATCAAGTGATACAGTGCGCCCCATTATTCTGAATATTATAAATCGCGGAGGAATAGTTGAGTGGCCCAGGACGTCCGAGCTGGAAGAGAGGCTCATACTGGACCAGGATCAACCTGTTGCCCCCCAGGAAGAGGCACAGAACCCAGAGGACCCAGATAAGGAGGACAAAACCCCCAGGAACTCGGAAAATCATCGGCCGAGTGAGTACCCTTTCTTTTCCCCTCATCACCCAGCGGCATCATTCTCCCCAATTACAATTCGCGGAACCCCTCCAACGGTGTAAATCCTTATTATTTCTTTTCTAGGGATTATTAATATTCTGATTGTATTGTTTCTATTATTATTATTGTTGGATCCCTCAATTCTTCCCCTTTTGTTTCAAAGTAGAGCCACCCCCTTTTTTTCATTATATAATATAAAAAGTGGTCCGACAAGTGACCTGCCTGCCCCCCACCCCTGAGATATTCCAAGAAACAGGCATTATTTTCTATATTGTAATTTAAACAAAACATTGTGATTCTATTGAGTAATATTTCAAATAAATGTATTTAATATAACAGCCTCTGCCCCGTTTTATTTAACATTTGACCCGCCCTCTAATTTATTAACTAATAATTAGGGAAAAGGTCACAAATTGGCGCCCAACGTGGGGCAGGCGCTGTATATCGGCTATTTTTTGTCCCCCCCCCCCAAAATAATTCGTTTCTTTTTTTTTATTATTTTCACCGTTGGAGGTGGGAAAAAATTTAATAAAAATAGGGAGTAGATTTATTATTTAGAAAAATATCCCCCCTTCATCTTTTTTCATTAGATTAATTTCATTTTGAATTATTTCGAATTATTTTGACAAAAGGTCATTTGAATTATTTTGTATTATTTTATTGAACCAATTGTTATTTCTTTGTCTTCCGAGTTGTACGATTTTCCCCGTGTAAACCCCTTCACCCCCGCGATTTCTTCCGCCCCTCTTTCCCCGTGACCACCATTTGCTATTCTATTGTACAAATCGCCGTGATTTGAAATCGGTTTCTTTGTTCACTCTCCCCCATTCAAATCGGGAAAATAATACCCGACCATAATAAAATTAATTCTCGGAAATAGTCAGTGTGAATTTTCACACAATAAAATATTTCTTTTGTACTTGACTCGCGTATAGTCAAGGAATTCGTTCGCGCGGCCGTGTTTACATCGGCACATAAACAGACCCGCCCCTCGAGTTATCGAGGTCTCCCTCATTCCCTATCCATCCCGATCCAAAAGGATTTCTTCAATATTATTCCGCCCCCCCCCTTTTTCCCCTTGCCTAATTGCTATTCCCTTTCACCTATCCGTCCTAATCCGAAAATAATATCACAATTTCGGGTTAGAAATAATTATTATTTGAAAATTCTTTCTTTTTTGATTCTTTTGTAAATCCCCCCCCCCTTCTTGATTATTAATTGAACAATACTCTAAAATAAAATCTTTTCCCAAATAAAATTTAAACTTTTCCCGAATAAAATAAAATCCTTTTCTAATTAAAATAAAAATCTTTTCTATATAAAATTAAATTATTTTTAAACAATAAAAAGCAGATTCCCTGGTTACTGGCCTTTTTTGTTCAGTTCTTTTTTTTCTTGATTCTTTTCAAGGATTTTGATTAATTATTAATAAAGTATTTCAGTTTCGGCCGATTTTCATTAATTTTGAATTTTTTCAACTTTTTCTCCTTTCATTGAATTCTTTTGTATTTCCCCCACCATGGACCCCACAGATCCCCCTATTCCTGGAATGCCTTTGTATTCGGAGGTAGTTGCTACTACTACCTCCCCTCCTGTCACTTCCGTGAGTACCACCGCGGTCACTCACGTTCACACCCCCTCTTCCCCTTGTACTTGTGCTCACGGTATTACCGCTGGCGCTAGTACATATGTCACTACGGCGACGTCCATGGATACTTACCCTCGAATGGTCCCCTCACTACCTCCCCCTCTCCCACCCCCGGAACCAGGTCCCTCGGAAATATCCCAATTTAAATATGAATTGGAAAATCGATATGACGGTCTCCACCCACGCGATCACATGATTTTATTGGACTCGCTGGGTCTTTCAACAGTCGGGTCATACGCGACCCTTAAGGATCGATTTGTTCGGGCCGAAATCAGGCGAAAATTCGGGCCTCACGCCGCTTATTGGGATACGTCCAACGATTCCATGACGGTTCCTCTCACTACTATCGGGTTTCAACTCATCCCCGAAGTCGATGATTCCATTCGCGATCGGACACGCGAATATCTTAGAACAGGACAAAGTATGGGAATTTATCAGGATCCCATCCCCCTCGGGCAGACCCAATGTTCCCCTACCCACGACTCCCCCCAGACTGATCACCGTTCCCCTAATCGAGTCACCTTTAACCTCCCTGTTACCACTTCCCCTTACGCCCCCCCTATTACCACCTCCTCTTACAACTTAATTCCCCTTACCACCCCCCAACCCCTCTCTACCCACACCGATCCTCAGGTATCTCTACCCTATTCCCAGACATACCCCATTCAATCCACTCCCCGTCCCCGGCCCACTACCCTTTTCCCCCCTTTCCCCTCTACCAATTACCCCACTGAGTCCCATCCCACTGCCCCTCCTGCTACCTATCCACCCCCTCCTACTGCCCACTCTACGTACAATGTGGATGAGCCAGTATTCCCTCCTCGCACCAACCCCCGATATCCCTTTCCCCCCACCAACAGACCCCGTCCCCCTACCCACAGACCTTCCCGTACCCTGAATTTTGCCTCCCAAATTCCCCCTCTCACCCTCAATGATTATGATCCCTCTGAACAGCCCCAACCATCCTTTCCCCACACCCCTCATCATACCACTTTCCGCGATCAGGGATCGTCGGACCCTACGTCCCGCGAATTAAAAATTAGTTCGGTTTTTAAGAGGGATGGAATCACTTTTTCGGGAGCGAAAAGTGAGGATCCCTATCTATTTCTGGACCAAATTGGTGACAGTTGTGCGGCATACAACCTCACCGAAGAGGAGACCCTTCGCGCCCTCGCCTTTGCATTTCGGGGAAATGCAAGGACGTGGTATCGTACAGAACACCCCTATTTGATTACCTTCGACGATTTTGTATCGTCGTTTACTGCCACTTTCTGTCCCTTCGGAAGGGAAGAAAGTATTTGGCAAGATATTCGCCGACGTACTCAGGCCCCCAAAGAATCCATTCGGGATTACATTATCTGTATGCGTGGTCTTTTCGCGAACCTCCACCCCCCTCCCCCCTTAACCAGACAACTAAATATTGTGCATTCCCAAATGCACCCCTCGTTCGCTAAAGAAATTAAAAGAAAATCTTTCAACACATACGCCCAGCTCTTGGAGAGCGCCCATGAGGTGGAATACACCGCCATTAATGCGTCCCGTTATCAGCCTCCCCCCTCAGCTGAAGATAGTTATGCTTCGGCCTACGCCTTCAACATTCCTACCCCCAAAGGACAGAGACGAAACACGACCCATTATTCGGCTCTGGGTGCACAACCCTCGAGAGCCCCTGACGTCCCCCCAGCACAGTTCGCCACCAATCCTTACGCCCCCCCTCCTGATCATACTGTCCCCTTTCCCCGTCCTCCGCCCACACATGGAATCCCAACAAGTCCCCCGCACAGTCCTGTTCCCCAAAGACGTTCACGAACTCCCCCCACCTTCTCCACTCCTGATACCCAATACCGTTACCCTCCCCCTTTAATGAGTCTGGTAATACCACCCCCTCCTATCACCACCCCTTCCAACAGTGGATCGCTGGAGAAATTCACCTGCTTCCGCTGTCATCAGCCTGGACATTTCGCCCGTGAATGTCCTATTTAACCTACCCCAATAAGACGAAATCCTCCTCCCCAATATTATCCCCAACAACCCACACAAAACCAACCCCAACGAACCCCCCCTTCCTATCCCCATTACTCCCAACAACCATATCCCCCTCAGGGAAACTAAGATCGGGGGGGACCAATAATACCTCCCCCCCACGACCAAGACGCCCGTACCCACAAAAACGCGTACGTTTCCAACTGACGACTGACGTGACAAAAAACCCTCCTCCACACCTTGAATCCCACATTCCTGATCATCCCCCAACAATACCTGACCCTGACCTTCCCCTTCCACCCCCTGAAAATTTTGCCGATCCCCCTATCCCAGTCACCACCCCCTCACGCCCTGTAATTAACCCCGTAAATCCTACCCCTAAAAATCCCACTAAATCCCCTGCTCCCCTAGCTACCTCTCCAGACCCAGTCAACACCCCTATAAATCCCATCCCTAAACTCCCTACCCAAGCAACCCTTCCCCCTTCTCCCGTTCCCTCTACCTCTGCCCCTTTACCTTCGACCCCCATACCACAAACTTCCTGCATCCCCACACCCCGCCGACGCCAAAAAACCCCGATTCCCAGCAACCCTCCCCCCGAAGAGATCCCGACCCTACTGACCCTGACAGCCAATGACCAAAATAATCCCGACTTTATTACCTATGAAGATTTTTTAACCCTCGTCTATGATGACCCCTCCGAGAATAGATATTTTGCCCAGCTTAACCTTGGTAGGATGAAGCTACGGACTTTGATCGATTCCGGTGCTAATCGATCTTTCATCAGCACCGAAATAGGACCCCATTTGCGTAATTACGCGGTTGACGTCGGTGAAGACGTTATGCTAGGAAGCGGGGAATCAAGGCCCCTTGAAGGATGTGTCGCAATGCGACTGATCTCCGAGTCCCATTTTAGTATTATCCCTTTTCGGCTTACTAATGCCTTAGCTTTTGATTGCGTTCTCGGGATGGACGCCCTTCAACAATTAGGGCTGAACCTCGAGTGTCGAAAGTATTATCGAGATGACCCTGCCCGTCCCTTTATTACCCTAACTGCTCAACCCCTCACTATTTGGTACCCTTCAGACGGACCTTCTCCTAAACCTATCAACCTCGACAGACCCCCTCCCTGCACCCTCACCTCCCTAGCCATTATCCCAGAGGATCAATCAGCTTCTCTGAGAGAGAAATTTAAAAGCTGGATCAAACCTGCCCCAGAAGTCGCTAACGTTTGTCCCCTATTGACGATGCATATTGACACCCAAGGACATCCCCCTATACGCAGCCCCACAAGACGATACGCCCCCCAAATTCTTAAAGTTGCCCAAGAGAAAACTAAAAAATTATTAGAACAAGGAATAGTAGAACCGTCCCAAAGCGATTGGTGTAGTTGGCCCGTATTAGTCAGAAAACCCGATGACAGTTATCGATTATGCATCGATTACCGCCCCCTTAACGCTGTTACGAAACACCTAGCCGTCCCCATGCAGAGTCTTGAAGATTTACTTGACTGTGCTCATGGAACGGTCTATGTGTCCAAAATAGATGTTAGCCAAGCCTTCCATCATATCCCCCTGGACGACGAAAGTAAGGAGAAAACTGCCTTCGCGATCCCTGGACTACCCCCCGGTTTATTTCAATACAAGCGAATGCCCTTTGGGCTGAAAAATGGCCCTGCCATGTTCCAGCTCCTCACTGACATGATAATTCCCGCCCAATGGTCCACCAATGTCCGTAAATATGCGGACGACTTCCTGATTTTTACCCGAACTTTAGAGGAACACGAATGGTTCGTTTCCCAACTCCTCAAAAGACTGCAGGACAATAACCTGACAGTAAATCCCGACAAATGCTCCTTCCTATGTGACCGACTTGAATTCCTTGGATATATCCTCACCCCTGACGGATTAGCTGCTGACCCTGAAAAGACTGCCCCTATCACTAATTACCCCCCACCCCGAAATATCAAGGAATTACAACGATTTCTTGGTATGGTAGGGTGGTATTCCCGATTCCTGCCCCAATTATCCAACGACAAAGTCCCCCTCCTCCTCCTCTTACATAAAGACCAACCCTGGACCTGGACCGACGATCAACAGACTGCCTTCGACGCCCTTAAACAATCCCTCATCACCACCCCCGTCCTCGCCCGACCTGACTTCGACAAGCCCTTTACCATCCAGACTGACGCCAGTGACGTTGCCATCGGAGCCGTCCTTACGCAAGAGTCCGAATTTGGTTCCGACCATTTAAATAATAAAGCCTCCCTTGGCTCTGACCGACCCATTTATTTCGCCAGCCGAGTTCTTACCCCGGCTGAGCGTAACTATACTGTGACCGAAAGAGAGTGCCTCGCAGTCCTGTGGGCTATTAGGAAATTCCGCCCTTATCTCGAAGGAAGTAAATTTAGAGTCATCACTGACCATGCTAGCCTGAAATGGCTAGTGAATTTCAAGAACGCCACCGGCCGAGTAGCCCGTTGGGCCCTCGAACTCCAGTCCCATGACTTTGACCTAGTCCACCGTAAAGGATCCCTTCATGTCGTCCCCGACGCCCTTTCCCGTATTTGTCCCCATACCCTAGCCGCCCTTGACCTAATGCAATCCTCCCCTGACAGATGGTACCAGAAGAAAAAGACAGACGTCAAAGAAAATCCCCATAAATACCCTGACTGGACAGTAGACGACGACGTTTTATACTATTTACGCCCCTGTCCCCAGATTGATCCGACAGTCCCCGATCTGAACCGATGGAAGACCGTTCTTCCCCCGGGACTCAGACTTGCCACTATTCAGGATGCCCATGACAGTCCCTATGCTGCCCATGGAGGTATCGATAAAACGTACCAAAGGGTTTCGACTTATTTTTATTGGCCGGGTATTTATCGCGATGTCGCTAAGTATGTCCGAGCTTGCCCCTCCTGTCAGCGATATAAATCGATCCAAACCGGACCCCGTGGATTAATGCGCGAGCGGACGACCACCGAACCCTGGTCCACCGTCGCAGGTGATATTATGGGCCCCTTTCCCCCCAGTCGTAGCCAAAACCGGTACATACTTGTCCTTGAGGACGTTTTCACCCGGTATGTAGAATTAAAACCCCTTCGAAAGGCCACTGCAAAAAATATTTGGAAGATCCTGTATGAAACAGTGATCCTGCGCTGGGGAAAACCGCAGTTTTTCCTCAGCGATAATGGTACGGAATTTGTAGGAAAAGACTTGGCCCAACCCTTAGCCCAATTAGGAATTACCCACATAACCACCCCTCCCTACCATCCCCAGTCCAACCCTGTCGAACGAGTTAATCGATCCCTGAAACCCATGCTTGGCATTTATACGGGAGAAGATCATAGGAATTGGGACCAATTCCTACCCGAATTTGCCTTCGCCCTCAACACCTCAGTCCACTCCTCCCTTGGCCTTTCCCCAGCATTCCTGAATATGGGTCGTATCCCTGCTCCCCCCAGTCCTATTTCCGAATCAACCCCCAAATCACCTGAACCCTTAACCTCGTCACCCCCGGGACCGTGGCAGTCGCGCGTTGAGCGTATGACTTATTTTTATGACCTCGCACGAAAATATATGGGTGAAGCTTTTGCGAAGCAAGCCGAACGGTATAACCTCGGACGGAAAGATCTCGCGTTCGCGGTCGGAGACCTGGTTCTACGAAAACATCGCCCCCTCTCCCATGCCGCTACCCATTTCACCGCAAAGTTAGCCCCTAAATACGACGGCCCCTACCTCGTCTTAAACGTAATTTCCCCTATAATGTATGACTTGGAAGACCCCCATGGTAATCGAATCCCCAAAATTCACATATCTGACCTCAGACCCTTTGTCTCCCGCTCCCCTTTAGGTATCACCGACAATGCTAAGGATGAAAAGGACTGCCCTCTTCGGGAGAGGGCCATATCGTGCCCCAGTGGGGGAGGTAACCCCCAAAACGCCACCCCACACCCAGGAATGGTGGGAGATGGAGGAGATGCTCCGTCAAGCCCGGATGGAGACGGACCTGTACCGCCAATACGGACACCCACCGGTCAGGAGCCCCCCCAGGACGAGGACGTCGGAGACGTCCACTTACCGGACCCCAGAGACGTCGACCAGGGAAGACTCGGAGGAGCTCTCCCTTCCCCCCTCACCAGTTCCCTCCCTGGACATCCCCACCCCTCGCTCACTCTCCCCCATAGAGTATCCCCATTTCCAACCCACCTCGTCAGAAGACGAGGTCGCCCCCGAAAAATCCCCACTCTCCCCCTCACCAACCCCGGAGACCTTGAGCCCATCGCCAACCGGCTCCGATCCCGAAATCCCTGATTTCCCCCTAAGACTGTCACCCCTCAGACGTCCACCCACCCCACGAATCTCCCTCATGAGCCTCCACACCCCCTCCACTTCCTCACACACCCCCCAAAACCACCCCACCAAACCCATCCCTGCTCTGATGTCCCTTCACATCCCTCGACCCGCAAACCTCCCTCCCAGCTCTGTCTCTTCATCCCCCAAACCCTCTATCAATCGCTCCCACAAACCCTCTCCCAAGCGTTCCCATTACGTAAGGCGAGCCCCTGGATTCCCCCAATTAGCCCCCATCCCCAAACACTCCCCCCTCCTTTTCACCGGTTGCTGGAGGTGCAACGGCGCTCACCAGGCAAGTATCTGCCCCATCGGTGCCCGCCGTTGTTACTTCTGTGGCCGGTGGGGGGAGGATGTTCGTACCTGTCCCGACTGCAGGCTCCTCCCGTAAAAAGAAGATCCGGTGGACGACCCCCAAACGTTCTTGTTTATTTTTGTTTTCATTGTTTATTTCTGCAAATGTACAGTTAGTGTAACATGTATTCTTTCTTTTCTTTCATAATAAATATTTTGTAAAGTTCGTAAATTGCCAATTATGATTTTTGGTTGACGCTCCCCTCATTGTATTTGTTAGATTAGGATAATTATTGTTAATAAGCGGGAAAGTCACCCGCGGAGAAACCCTGCTGGGTTGAGGGAGAAGCAGGGGTATATTTTAAGTTCCGAAGAATCAATTGTTCTTAAATGTCCTAATCACCTACTAGCCTCTCTTCTAGCTCGCCGTTCCTGGAGTCGACGTTGGAAAAATAAGGTTTGATATCGTTCAACATGGGGTTGTGGAAACCCCATGTATTCTCTACCCCCGGGACAGCTGTGACGAGGCAACATAACCCTAGAGGTTATGTTGATTTTTGCCCTCCGCACGCCCCCTATTTCTTACTAGATTCACACACGCAATACACACCGTTGGAGAGCCCCTTTCCTTAGTTCCTTCCCCTTCCCCCAATCCCCTACTCACCGCGCTCGGACAGCGCGAGAAACACCAACAAGAAGCACCACTGAAGGATGGGATGACGTAGGCCGTCCCCCTCCTTCCCGCGGTCCCCTACTCACCGCGCTCAGCCACCAACGTAAGAGGATGATGACGTAGCGCGTCCCCCTCCGCCGCAGTCCCCTGTTCACCACGCGCTACAGGACAATGGGCGCACACGCACGTTGCGTAGTGCGCCACCCCGCCACCCCTCAGCCCCCGAAGATGCCCACAAGCATCGATCGGTGGATCAGGGGAAGGCGAAGAACTCACCCCGGAAACGGACGAAATTGGGCCGAGGACCCCCGAATACTTCGGGGAGTTCCTCAAGTGGACAATAACTCGTCACTCGTTGTTCGGCTGTCAATCAAGTGATACAGTGCGCCCCATTATTCTGAATATTATAAATCGCGGAGGAATAGTTGAGTGGCCCAGGACGTCCGAGCTGGAAGAGAGGCTCATACTGGACCAGGATCAACCTGTTGCCCCCCAGGAAGAGGCACAGAACCCAGAGGACCCAGATAAGGAGGACAAAACCCCCAGGAACTCGGAAAATCATCGGCCGAGTGAGTACCCTTTCTTTTCCCCTCATCACCCAGCGGCATCATTCTCCCCAATTACAATTCGCGGAACCCCTCCAACGGTGTAAATCCTTATTATTTCTTTTCTAGGGATTATTAATATTCTGATTGTATTGTTTCTATTATTATTATTGTTGGATCCCTCAATTCTTCCCCTTTTGTTTCAAAGTAGAGCCACCCCCTTTTTTTCATTATATAATATAAAAAGTGGTCCGACAAGTGACCTGCCTGCCCCCCACCCCTGAGATATTCCAAGAAACAGGCATTATTTTCTATATTGTAATTTAAACAAAACATTGTGATTCTATTGAGTAATATTTCAAATAAATGTATTTAATATAACAGCCTCTGCCCCGTTTTATTTAACATTTGACCCGCCCTCTAATTTATTAACTAATAATTAGGGAAAAGGTCACAACCGTTATAGGAGTTACACGTGACATGACGTCACGCAACAGTCATGCGCAATGATAACTTTGTATTCCCAACATTACTTCATCATTTGTTTTTTTTTATATAGGCAACATGCAAAATTTCCAGTGAAATTTCCAAGAATCTCCGCTGAAATACCGTGTTGGCTATACAAAATAACGTCGAATGGTGCAATCCCAATGGCCAAGATTTGGATGGGAAAAATAATCTAGAAAATCTCATTACTAATGATAAAATCCGATAAATTCATCTCGAGTTCCGTAGCTAAAATCGAGTTTTCTTCATATTTTAGAATCTTCAGACGGCGATGTCGTCCAGGCTTCCGCTTCGCGCAAAAGGTGTTATAATTACGTCGCTAAACCGGAACAGACCGGAACTACAACTTTTGATAATCCTTCGTGTATCGTTTGAGAGATACTTCCGAATGCCGTGGTAAACTTTATTCGGATATTAATGGGGTGAATAAAATACTCGAAATTCTAACACTTTTTTATAATATCAGTGAATATATTTGGGTTTGGATTGTACAGTGTCACAGTGGACTGTATTGAATGTTGGGAATGAATTTATCGTACTGACTCAAGATGAGCAAGTCGCAGCCTTTATACCGAGCTAGAATCGTTGTAAATTGCTCGGCATTGTAAAATTGGGGAATTCTCGGAACAACTAAATATTGGGAATCTAACACAAATATTGGGACTCATAAAGTTAGAGTAGGGTCTAGATCCCCTGGGACGCGGACGATGGTCATAGGGACTAGGGATATAGTGACCTGGGATTAGGAATTTTTAGTGGAAGTGCTTTTATGACACTACATTAAAATATGAAAATTATGATCGTAAATGAGTGGGGAAAATTAAGATACAGATGTTCTATTAATAAAATTCGTAATCCTAATGAGACACCATATGAAGAGCAAATTGCTATCACGACTCAACATTCTCCCCCGTTGAGAGGCTGGACCGATCAATGGTAGCTGCAGTGTTTGTGGGTTGAAGCCTTGTTGGTAGATCATCTGAGGGAGAGGGTTCTACAGGAAGAACTGCCAATTTCTTGACGTTGTGCTTGTAGACACCTGAGGCTGTCTTCAACTGAACAGACCTGATGATTCCATCCTCGCCTGGATGGACACTGATGACTCTCCCCAATTTCCATTTGAGAGGGGGTAGGTTGTCGTCCCTGATAACCACAATGGAACCTGTCTTGATTTGGTGGTCCCCTTTGGCCCACTTCTTCCTAACGTTCAGCTCGTTGAGATACTCCTTGTGCCATCAATTCCAGAAGTCTTGTTTCAGCTTCTGGATGTGTTGCCAAGAAGACAAGCGGTTGCTCGGAGTCTCGATGAAATTAGGCTCCGGCAAATTGGTGAAGGTATCACCGATCAGGAAATGAGCAGGTGTGAGAGCTGAGAGGTCGTTGGGATCCGATGACATAGGCGTCAAAGGACGCGAATTCAGGATGGCTTCGATCTCGGCAGCCAGTGTCGTGAGGTCTTCGAAGCTGAGCAGGGTGTTTTCGGCAACTCGGAGGAAATGGTGCTTGAATGATTTCACCGCGGCTTCCCAAATACCTCCCACATGAGGTGCTTGGGGTGGAATGAAATACCAAGTTATTCCTTTCTCTGCAATGTAATTGTTAAGCTCCTTCTGCAGTCCTTCGGAGTTGAACAGTTGATAGAGCTCTCTCAGTTCATTGCAGGCACCCTTGAAATTTGTTCCGTTGTCAGAGGAGATGGAAGAGCATAATCCTCTTCGGCTGATGAAACGGCGAAGAACAGTTAGGAACGCTTCTGTTGTGAGATCACTGGCTACCTCGATATGTACAGCCTTAGAAGAAAGGCACACGAAGATGGCGATATAAACCTTAATACGCCCACGGTTGCGGGACCTCCTTTCCTTAATGAAGAATGGACCGCAGTAGTCCACACCAGTGTTGTAAAATGGGCGTGTTGCTGTCACTCTTTCCCTGGGTAGCATGCCCATTTGATATTCCACGTCAGGGGGCTTGGCACGAATACATCGGTGGCACTTCTTGATAACGTGACGAACTTGATTTTTTCCATCTAGCAGCCAGAACCGTTGCCGAATATTGTAGAGGGTGCTCTGGATACCAGCATGAAGACAATTGCGATGTGTCCACTCAATTATCAAACGCGTGGCAGCAGAATTCTTGGGAAGCAATATTGCATGTTTCTGATTGAATGCTAAATCAGACCGTTGAATTCTGCCTCCTACTCTGATTAGGCCTTCAGAGTCGAGAAAAGGATTCAATTGAAGTAATGGACTCGTTGATTTCACTGAATTGGTGGCCTTGAGGTCAGTTAATTCTGCCTTGAAATGTTTCCCTTGAATTAATCTCATGGTAGGGATGAACGCTTGTTAGATCTCCGTGGCCGTGATGAATTTATCTCTGGGTGAATCTTCCTTCTTGATCTTCCATCGTAAGATTCGAGCGATGATCTTCTGGACCTTGATGATTGAGGAATGTCTCGTGAAGAGTTCAGCAAGATGTTCCTTGGAGGTCCTTTCGATGGTAGAGAGGCAGGTTTGGATCCGCATTTCAGGTGCTTGATTGGGAAATGACAGGGGTAGAGAAGGCCAATCCTTCTCTCCCCTGGTGAGCCATGCTGGTCCCCTAACCCACAGATGATTTCGGAGAAATTCTGCTGGTGATTGTCCTCTGGAGATAGCATCCGCTGGGTTCTCGTGGGTCCGCACATGTCTCCAGTCTCTGGCATTGGTCTTCTGTTGAATTGACATCACTCTATTCTTCACGAATGTTTTCAGCAATTCTGGTTTTGTGTCAATCCAGTGTAACACAGTCGATGAATCAGTTCAGAATACAGCACGGTTTATGTTTGTGTTTATGGTTTTACAGACGGTCGAGTATAATTGAGAAAGCAAAAGAGCAGCACATAGTTCCAATCGCGGAATTGATTGGGGATTTCTCAACGGAGTCACACGTGATTTGGCGCAGAATAATTGGGAACTCGTCTGGTCGTTGTTAGAGATTGTCCTAACATAAATGCAAGCACCATAAGCTTTCTGGCTTGCATCGCAAAACCCATGTATTTGTAGCTCCTTGACACTGTTTTGGAGCACCTTGCGTTGAAAAGCGAAATTATTGAGAAGAGGGAGATCACGAGCAAATTCCTGCCAGGTTGTCTCAATGTTCTTAGGCACGGATTCGTCCCAATTAAGATTGAGGCGCCACAGATCCTGTTTTATAAGTTTTGCCTGAACCACAACTGGATTTAATAATCCGAGAGGATCGAATATCCTTGGGATATCCGATGAAATTGTCCTCATTGTTGTTTTTATCCTCGTGGCAATAGGACACACTGAATAGATGATTTCATCTCGATTGAAATCCCATCGAACACCTAGTGTCTTCAAGGTTGAATCACCGCCGTGGAGTAATTGCAAGTTCACACTGGACTCCGGGAGTCCTTGAAGAAGTTCGGGATGATTCGAAGCACATTGACGAAGGTTAAAACCACCACATTTCAGAAGCGACATCAAATCATCGCGAAGTTGCATAGCTTCTTGAAGAGTCTCTGCACCAGTGAGCACATCATCGACGTAGAGATCTCGTTTCAAGATTCTTGATGCAGTTGGATATCTCTGCTGTTCATCTTCGGCCAACTGCTGAAGACATCTCACAGCGAGATAGGGTGCGGAGGCAATCCCGAAGGTAACTGTTTGGAGTTCATAGGCTGTCAGCTGATTGTCGTTATCTCTCCAGAGAATTCTTTGGTATTTGTGATCTTCAGGACGCACTAGTACCTGCCGGTACATCTTCTCGATGTCTCCCGTTAAAACATAATTGTGAAGTCGGAATCGCAAGATGAGAGAAAAGATATCATCTTGGATGGTTGGCCCGATCATGAGCACGTTATTAAGAGACAGCTTGGAACTAGACGGGGCAGAAGCATCGAACACAACCCGTACCTTCGTGGTCAGGCTGGTCTCCTTGATCACTGAATGATGTGGAAGATAGAAGCCCTCTTCTATCTCGTTCTCCACCTTCTTCATGTGTCCTAGTTGTAGATATTCTTCCAGTACTGCTGAATACTGCTTCTTGAATTCTGGATTCTGTTTAAAACGTCGTTCCAGTCCGTAGAGCCTCTGTTCCGCCTGCTTGCGAGAGCAACCGAGTTGATGCACCTTGTTGTTGAAGGGAAGAGCGACCACGTATCGCCCTTCCTCATTCCCGGTCACATGGTTGAGGAAATGTTCCTCGCACAAATTGTCCTGTTTGTCGGATTCATGAGATTGAAGCCCATCTTCAATCTCCCAGAATCTTTTGACTTCATCTAAGAGTGATAGATGATTGCATCTTGTAATTTGACAACTCTTGCTCGGGACGTTACCACCGATGACCCAACCGAACACAGTTTTTTGGAGGATGAGATCAGTCTCTGAAGTTGACGACAATTTGATTTGTCCGCCACTCAGAGCTGCCAATGAAATACCTGACCCAAGGATGAGATCCACTGCTGCTGGTTTATGGAAGTCTGGATCCGCCAATTTGAGATTCTTAGGAATATCCGAAAGATGTCGAGGTATTTGCTGATCAGGGGTACGCTTGGAGATGATGGGCACAATGTGGAACTGAAGCTCCCGCTTGAAGTCATTGATGCACGATTGAATCACAGCAGAGATGAAGTGGTGGGATATCGTGGTATTTTCGTTGATGCTTCCCACTGGAATAGCACTCTTTATTTTCTTCAGGCTCAATTTTGATGCGAGGTCACTTGTAATGAAGTTGGCGGATGATCCTGTGTCAAGGAGTGCACGACAAAGCTCTGGATGATGTCCGTCATCAAACACCTTGATGATCGCAGTGGTGATCAAGTTCTCTGACATCTCCAGTTTGAATGTCCTCGCCACTGTTTTCGCTGTGACCCCTTCATCTGATTGTAGTCATGCTGTTGGGGTTGATGTATTTGATGATGCTGCTGCTGTTGAGGCTTGGGTAGTGGTCACTGATGAGCTGTATGAACCCGGCTTGTCATGGTAGAGAAGTGTGTGGTGAGATTTGTTGCATCTCTTGCATTTGAAGGTGCTGAGGCACTCCTTTGCCCCATGTCCACGACTCAAACAGTTAAAGCACAAGCTTAGATTGCTAGCAGTTTTTTCGCGTTTGGGGACTGGCATTTTGAGGAACTCTTCACAATCCATCACCCGGTATTCGCCTGAACAAATTCCACAATTCCGTTTGGAAGTGGTCACGAATACTTGAGCCTTGGGTTTAACCTGATTCTTTAAGTTTCTGGGTCGTTCACTTCTGGTTATTGGTGCCATTGGAGGTGGAATTGCACTTGAGCATGTGCCACGTACTTCGAGAAATTCTAATAATAACTTGTGTGAGCACATCTCCTTATTCTTTAATTCTGTTTCCCACTGATGGAAGGTCTGGGCACTGATCTTGCATGATATCAAATGAATGATCCAGGAATCCCAAGTATCGACGGGTTCTCCAAGGTTCTTCAAGGCACTGAGATGTTGGCGTATGGTGTCAACTAGATCCTCCAGGGCTTCAGGGGTATCACGATGCAGGCTAGGGATGGAATTTAACAGTGCGATGGGTCTCAAGATATTTTTTCTCGGGTTGTCGTATTTATTTTTTAATAGACTCCAAGCTTCCTCATAATTGCGTTCTGATCCTCCCATAGATGCTACGGCTCTCTTCGCTTTACCGGTGACATTGGCGAGTAAATATTACAGTTTGTGTACGGTAGCGACTGACTCATTGTAATGGATCATCGTTTCGAATTTATCCTTAAATTCGGCCCAATCCTCGATGCTGCCGTCGAATGTTGGTAAGTTTACCTTTGGCAGTCTCAGCTGTTGTTGTTGAGGACCATTGTTTTGTCCAAAGGTGCTCATCATACTGTGGTCTAGCTTTTGGAAAGGCGTGCTACCACTGGTTGATGCTCGTTCTGCTTCTGCAGCCTTCCGCAATAACTTTCGGGCTAATGCTAAGCCTCTCTCAAAGCCAGCCTCGATGTTGTTGACCTCTTCTAGGTGTGCTGGCCTTTCTTCATCAGAGATCCTTTCCATTATTTTATCATGGATGTCGGATAGGGCCTCTATGTGTTTTTTGAGGCTGTCAGTTTTTACCTCAACTTCATCTAGATCTGGAGTTTCGCGCACTGATTCGAGCCACTGGAGAAAGGTTGTCACACGTTGCTTCAGCTCATTTCGTCTACGTACGAGTGTTGTGAACGTAATGGGAGCCACGATGTCTGCGGTATCTTCAGATGGCGAACTGATGTTTTCACGTTGATCTGCCACGGTAACCCCGGATGATGATTGCCTGATAAGCTGTTTGCTTCGGTTGCTCTGTGGAGAGTGTTGAATCGGCATTAATATTTCTTCTCGAAAGTTGCTTCTCCCCCGGTCCACTACCGATGTGAAGAATGCGACACGTTGTAAATGAGAAGAAATTAAAATCCGATTTTGATAATGGACACAATCTCCGATCCGTATGGCAGAGAGTCGGAGAGAATATACGAATTACGCACAAAACACAAACACGAGAAATTACACGAAAATACTAACACGGTTGAAAATTAGATAAGAAATATTGTACAATCCGGCTCGAAGGACCAAAAAATGTATCGTTTGAGAGACACTTCCGAATGCCGTGGTAAACTTTATTCGGATATTAATGGGGTGAATAAAATACTCGAAATTCTAACACTTTTTTATAATATCAGTGAATATATTTGGGTTTGGATTGTACAGTGTCACAGTGGACTGTATTGAATGTTGGGAATGAATTTATCGTACTGACTCAAGATGAGCAAGTCGCAGCCTTTATACCGAGCTAGAATCGTTGTAAATTGCTCGGCATTGTAAAATTGGGGAATTCCCGGAACAACTAAATATTGGGAATCTAACACAAATATTGGGACTCGTAAAGTTAGAGTAGGGTCTAGATCCCCTGGGACGCAGACGATGGTCATAGGGACTAGGGATATAGTGACCTGGGATTAGGAATTTTTAGTGGAAGTGCTTTTATGACACTACATTAAAATATGAAAATTATGATCGTAAATGAGTGGGGAAAATTAAGATACAGATGTTCTATTAATAAAATTCGTAATCCTAATGAGACACCATATGAAGAGCAAATTGCTATCACGACTCAACACTTCGGTTATGGTTAAACGCCGTAGAGGATCTGGTTCTCTCTCAATCCCAATGACCCGGAGTGGCTCCCTTCTGGAGGAATCCTCCGCTTCTCGCCACGTGACTTCGAACGTCGTCCATACAATAATGCAAAATATGGACTTTACTCGTGGCAAGGGCCTGGGTAAGAAAAATCATTTTATCACTGAGCCCATTCAGGCTTCTTTGCATAAGGGTCGACGAGTTTTGGGTCATAGTAACCAAGCTCTGATCAAAGCCATTGGGAAGTGGGATCCATCCCAAGAAATCATAAGCGTTAGGGAGAAAATCTACTGGTTGAGAAATGATCAGGAACCACCAATAGCAGAGGATTTCAGGGGTTGGATGCGCAGGGCTCCCTGGAAAAAGACCATTGATGATGAAACTTTATTTTGCGAGCCCCAGATCCTTCACCAGGTCATAAGCTCGAAGAGCATTTTCGATGGTTTAGAAAAACGTGAAATACAAAGGGCGAGAATTCATTCGAATCCCTTTGAAACAATGAGAGGTGTATTTTTTCTTAATCGACATGCTGTAAAAATGGCTAATATTGACAGAACCTGCAATTTCATGTTCACTAATCCAACAACTGCAAATCCAAATGAGATCCTCTACTTCGCCGACGTATGCGCCGGTCCTGGAGGATTCAGTGAATATGTCCTGTGGAGGAGGAAGTGGCATGCAAAGGGCTTTGGATTCATCCTGAGGGGTTCCAACGACTTTCAATTACATAACTTTTACGCTGGACCACCAGAAACTTTTCATCCTTTTTATGGACCCAAAGGTGATGGTAATATTTATGATCTGGAGAATCAACTCGCCTATCAGCAACTTATCATGAATCATACCCAAGGACAGGGTGTTCACTTCATGATGGCTGATGGAGGATTTGCGGTTGAGGGAATAGAAAGTATTCAGGAGATTTTGTCGAAACAGTTATACTTGTGCCAATGCCTGGTTGCCCTTAAGATTGTGCGGACAGGTGGACACTTTGTTACTAAGTTGTTCGATCTGTTGACACCATTCAGCGTGGGATTGATTTACTTGCTATACAGATGCTTCGAAAAAATATCAATTTTCAAGCCGAATACATCTAGACCTGGCAACTCTGAAAGGTGTGTATTGTCTTATTTTTTCAAAATAGAATACATTTTTTTTTTTGTAAATTTTCCAATAATTTCATTAATTTTTCTTTCTTGTGTTCTAGCACAAGTAAACGAATTAACTAAATGAAATTCCGGATATATTAAGTGTTGGGAGAGAACAAGGAGTAAGCGTCTTGTCTCTGCTGTATCGTGGAGCTAACTAACTCTATTCCTCTTCTCTTACAAGTAAGTGCGATGAAGGGGTGTGTTTTTCCCGGAATTTGAAGAGTGAGGGTTGTTGCAAGCAAATAGAATTGAAGAAACTATCCTGTGGGTTTTCTTATTGGTCATGTGCTAGAAAGAGATTGTGAGAGTAGAGGGGTCTACGAAGAAGCCCTAGAGGGGAATTGGGGTCCTTCTCAAGAGGCCCAAATGTGACAAAAAAAACGGGTGGAGAGGAATGGCTTTATTGCACTGAGGCCTTATTGCTCGTACGTGTCTTGAAACTCTTTTTCTGACTTAAGGGGGAATTTCCCCACATACATTTTTTCTATTTGCTTTACGGTTTAACAGGATAAAATTTATGATTTATTTATGACTACTTGAGTTGAAAGATTTGAAGTGAACGCGTAGTAATTTTTTCCGGCGAATTTCTCTGGCTTAACTCTATGGTTTGTTTGAGACTGAACAATTGACATCTACCGGATCAGACTAGAATAGTCCCTAAGCTCTTGAAACCAGAGGAGAGACTTTGTTCAATCGTCGTCGAATCTGTTGTAAACTACCTGAGCGCTCCTCCCGTGATTTTGACTTCTAAGAATGTGACAATAACTATCCTGGAAAATCCCTGTGATTGGTATGCAATACTCTGTGGATCGGATGCCAGTGGAACAACACCTAGCAAACAATTGACTTTCTACTTGGGTATGGGAAGAACCAATGTCTTTATGTTAGTGAAGAATACCTGGGAGAGGGCCGACAATATTGAACTGTCTCCTAATACATTTGTTTATGCTGAACTGGTGGAGGAGATGAGAGGACTGGAAAATAATATCCGGAGAACTGAAGCACTGCATATTGTCGATGCTTATCTCCTGGGAGGAGAGCATGTCAGCAGAAATTCACTTCCAGAAAGGTATGTTTTGGACTTTTTAAAAAATTTTATACTGACGTTTGAAAATAATTTTCTAATCTATTTGAAATCATCGTGTTTTTAGGTATGCTCTCATCAATAAATTCTGTGAGGCTCTGTGGAAGCCCAATAACTCTGCGTATTGTCCAGTTCGTGCCAAGGAATTGCATCCTCTGGATCGTGAGCAACCCATGAAACTTCATGTACAACCCTGTACATTGATAAACAAGACGAAATTATTGGTACATTATCTACAAGATTCATACCCGAGGAGGGCACGCCCCGATAACGATCCACTATCCTTTGTACCAAATATTGTGGTATTCTTGAAGACAACTAGTGCGCCCTGGACACGAGTTATCAGTAAGAAACCTAGCCATTATTATTACTTCAATTCTATGACGAATGATAATTTTTATGCTAATCGTCGACCAGAATCAGCTTGTGCCAGCTTCCTCGAGACATTTGTTACTCGAGTGCAGTGGCATTGGCCGGGGGATTCATCTCTGTCAATTAATTATATATACGATAATGTAAAACAGAAGTGCCCTGTTTATCTACCGGAAGATTAGTGACATAGATTCATCAATACTTAGGAAGAATTAATTTTATAATTTCTCATTGAGGTATTTATTGCGTGGTCAGGAAGAACTTATATATTTCTTGTTTAGCAAAATTCTTCATAAACAACATTTTTCATTTTCCTGATGATCCCATAAATACTTAATATTGTAAAATAGTAATTAGTTTAGTTTCTAGTATTGATACAATATTATTGGCTTATTATTGTACATAATTAGTAGTCAGTAAGTGGGAAAAATTAATTAATTCATAAAAATTCATTGATAAAATTATTCATTTATAGTCATGTAGAAAAAAATATTAAATATTTCGATCAAGACCACTCAACTTTTGTATAATTCGAAGAACATTTGATTGAAATTGACATCACACACTGAAAATTAAAATACAAAATGAATGAACAATTAATTGTTCTAAAAAATATATTGATAGATTTTTCTACTAAAATTTTCATAAAACTTCTTCAATGAAATCTGTGAATGAAAACTTCAATTTTTGCCAATCATTACCAGTTCTCCAGGAGCTCGTCATAATCGACTGAAACTCTCAGATATTTTTGCCATGGATGTAAATACTGCAGATTTATATAATGAAATAAATGAAAATATATTTGTAATTCAAATCCCAATATTTATATAAAAATTAACATTGTTTTAATACTTTATTTTGTTTTCCATCTACACTACTATTTCTGACTTTGGCTAGTGATGACGAGTTGTAATTAAAATAACAGTATGGAAAATTTGCTTCTAATGGAGTTAATATTTTAAGGTGAGAAGAATCTGGGAATAAAACAATGTAATTTAACAAAAATCTTGTTTTCTTTTGTTAAACATACTGAAATTCTTAAATATTTATTTGGAGTTATCTCCCAACTTTCCTCGAGTTGATTTTCCTTTTCATACATGTTTTATCAATTGTTACTACATTATTAAATAGTTGAACAAATTCCAAGTTGGTAGTTAATTAATATAAGACAACACATTTTTTTGGCCAAAAAGATATATTTGTGATTTAGAAAAAGATACATTGATGATCCACACTCGATCGGTAAAACGTTTCAGCACTAAGTTTGTTGCAAAGCTTGTTACACTGCTCCTGGCCTATCTGGGATTGATTGCATAATTTTTACATAAAAATATCAGGATCTTAACTTCCTTAAATCCTCTTTGATGACGCCATAAAACAAATTCTTTTCATCGTCGTCATGATTTTCCATCAAGACTCAACGTTGTTTTCACTAAAGTCTACCCTTTACTCTTCACATCTATGTTCGCCTGCTTTACCCTTTTTTCGTGTAATCGCTGAGAAATATTCTGTCACTGGTTATTTTCATTGCGATCCTCATGTGAAGTACAAAAGTTGGGAGTATTCTCTTAATTAAAAAAATCTGAAAGTAATAGCCATG
The DNA here is from genome assembly GCF_034640455.1 of Diachasmimorpha longicaudata. Lineage (NCBI taxonomy): Eukaryota > Metazoa > Arthropoda > Insecta > Hymenoptera > Braconidae > Diachasmimorpha > Diachasmimorpha longicaudata. Next base: position 501,684 of record NC_087244.1, read on the forward strand.
GGAGAGTTCCACTGTACCAAATTGTTTCCTTTTTCTGTGATCGAATTAAAATTCGTAATCTCTTCTGTGGTATGTGAGTAGCTCCTCCGAAGGTCATAACTAACTGCCCACATTTTTGTAGAGAAATCTTTTAACTACCTTTCACATACAAAAATGATTTGTAAAAAATATATATCATGGTTCATATATATCTATACTAGCAGACCCGGCCACGCGTTACTGTGGTTAAGGTTTATGGTATATTACATTGTACCGAACTATTTGGGAGGAAAGGTAGGAGAACATCAGTCAGGGTGATCACCATGCTTTTTTACCTAGATGCCATTGGTAAAAAAATATGGCGACCCACATGACAGATTTTCTACTACCGTAGCCCCTTAGTATAATGAATTTAATATTTACGAAGGAAGACGTTGAAGCTGGTATAACATCTGCTATCCCATCTTTTAAGTTGAATGAAATTGCACACGTTGTGCAAATTTCATTAAAATCGGTTGAGTAATTTTTCATCCTAACAGCTGGGTTATAAATTAATTGATTTTATTAGTGATATATTAATTATAATGTCCAAAGTACAGTGATAAATAAAAAATGGTGTGTTAAACAATGTAATTTCTACGAAGCAATTGAGCGGTTTTTATATGGATAATACACACTGTAAGTATAAATGTTTTATTATGTCTATTATTTAAAATCGTTAATGAAACTTCTCACCTGTTTTATACGAAAAAAAATGTTTGTACACATTCATCAACGTTAAGAAAAGGGGTTCCATCTAGCTACAGAAATTGTCAATGTCATGCCAATTATGCCATCTACCCGCGGTCTTATAAATCGCAAATCGAATGATTCCGTAACATCTTTCATTCTCAACTGTATTTCCGGTTCATTGAAGAGGTCCATTAACACGCAAGCAGTACAAAATTATCGTTATCAGATTTAATCGAAGTGACAAAATGACATCAGAGGAGTATCAATTCACCTCAAGTGAGGAGATGAACAATTTTGAGGATGGTGACACGGCCATGTTAGTATTTTTTTCACATTTTCCAATATTCATTGCAAATTGAAATCCGTTAATTTGGTTAACCTCAAAAAATCCACGTGATATTATTCTATGTATGTTCTAAGTATGTAAAAAATTTTAAGGGATTTAGCCGGATACGTTGACGCGATCGAAGGCATGAAAGAGTTGAAAACACATCAGAAACGAGTTTTCAAATTTCTTCTCAACAATGGTGCTGGGAAGCGAATGAGAGTCTTGCTATGAGCAGGAGACGCATTGAAATATCAAAGCCAAATTACCATGTACCAGGTACATTCTTCATGCATTAATTTATCATTAAGTATTTGTCATCATTTTCAATCGTAAATTTTTTTCCAATTAATTGTTTCTCCCACATCCGTTCATTGTTGATTACAATTTTTGACCTCAGGTTATCGAATTGACGATGGGAACAATTCGTGACATGAACCTGAAATTTCCCCTTCCTCCAGGAAAGGACTACGTCCTGACGGAATACCACTTTCAAACTGCCAGCACATTGATTTGTCTTGGAGTTTATAAAAAGGACAATTCTTATCAGGACTACAAAGAAGTTTCTCTTGGAGAGATCATGTCAAAGGCTACTCGAGTCTGCACTGAAGTGTATATTCGAACGCCATTCAAAGCAGTCACCACAGCTACAGAAGTTCAGGCTATGGGCTTGACTGTTGATAAGCAGTTCAAGTTGTCAGTGGGAATCGTAATCTTCACACCAAATCCAGAAATTAAACAAGGTGTTTGTGTGAAGATTAGAGGAATTCTGGAGAAAAATAAAATGGGAGGTGTATTTTTGAAAGTCGATGACAGTTCATGTATCGAAATTGTGGATGGTAAGACAATGACTGTATCAGAGATGAAGAATATTGCCATTTCAGCGACATCAAAACGTCGTTCAGAGGGACCATTGCCCTTATCAAAACGCAGCAAGGAAAATGAATCTCCCAACAAAGAGAAAATGGAATAAAATTATTTCCAAGTTTTCCAAGTTCAAAAAGCTCTTAATATACGTGTGTTATGTCTATTTAAGTTTTTACACTTATTTTTACTACTTTTTTTCATCGAAAACTTGATAAAATATTTTCGTTTAATTCTTTGCATAATATTCAAAAATTCAAAATAGGATAATATTATTTTCCCTTCAATAGTTTTTTTCATGCAGATGCAAATGTACTGCAAATCGTTTTGATATTAAAGTTCTTAATTTATTAACAAATATAAATCAAAAATACTTTGTCCAAGAGTTAGACAAAATATTTTCATTTAACCAAATGAAGATGCAAGCTTACTGACAGTAATATTATTTAGTAGATCAAAAGGCTCTTGACTTATTAGCAAAAATCTAGATCACAAATATTGATTTGTTAATACGTTGGAGTATTACTACTTTTGGTTTAAGATTGGTTTAGGAATTTGACCAAATATTTTCATGTGATCTTTACATAATTTTCAGAGACAAAGTGAGACATAGTTTTGTCAATCATTTACTTATTATTCTTTCGGATTATATTTTTCAATATTTCTGCCATGACATGACTGACACGACAAAATTCCATTTCATTTTTTAAAAATTATTTTCAAGTCATTTACATTTCTCTTCTAATTTTTTCTTCTTCATTTGCCTCACTTTGTATGGTTCTTTTTTCTCATTGATGTTTTACGTTGATTAATGTAAAAGTAAAAATATAATTGCTGTTATTGTTATCGATAGAGACCACAACTCATCAGTATTTTCATGGAGAAGAGTTGTATAAGATTTGAAGAAAACGATGCTATTAGATATAAGTTTCGTAATATAATTTGACATTGAGTGAACCCTTTACATATGTCAATTGATGATCTCAAAGATTAACATATTGTTTATAAAAAAAACTTTGTGATACTATATAATAAAAAGATGAAACTTTGTGATGTATGGTATTACTATGTTGTAAAAGATGGAAAGAGTTCTACGGAGAATCTCTCTAATAAAGGCAAAATAAATGTACAATAATTAATAGTTTAAAGTTATTGAATCATTCGTATTTGTTAGCGTTCCTAACATTATCTGTCGAATATAGGATCACCATTTTTTAATTTTTTGAAGTCTTGCGCGAAACTCCCTCGGACAAAATGTCCCTAGAAAAAATAATCTCACTAGAAAAAAACCAATAGCCTAATAAACAGTGTTTAGTCAGGAGAATTCAATTTATTCACACAAACTGTTGGAAAGTCTAGGTAAAGGTTAAATACAGTTGACACCAAAAATCACTTCACTCTAAAATTCATATGTATTTTTTAACACTTAATTTACACTGATATTAGAAAATTAATTTACAATGGACTGTGAACGAAGTTATTTTTTACGGAAATGTTGTGGTCTTGTAAATAAACTATTAGGATACGATTTACCGTTTGGCAATACGACCGTATACGCGGGTGAAAATAGTTACAGGAAGAACGATATCTTTGCTGTCAAAAATACGGACACACACACACTGGTTTTGCGGAAGAAAATTGCTGTCTTATATGTAGAAAGTCCACGTGGACTTGGACAGAAAACTTGATGGATTTTCATTGGACAAGGAAAGTGTAAGAACATTTCTATTCGTTTAGTTATTTTGGGGGTGTAGTCGGTGACTAAGAGAGTGGAAGGGGAAAGGAGCCAAAGGTCTGGGACGTAGTTGGGTCCGATGAGTGCGAGTGACCGTCATAAAACTATAAACATTATGAGCAGGGAAATAATTTGGATTTTCCCAGAGTTTTAGAAACGAGGAGACAATAAATGACCGTAATAATGAAATAATTTCGTTGAGTTTCTAGAAAGGTCTAATGAAGGCGCGCAAACATATAAAGGTTTTTCCAGATCTGAAGGACGAGGGTTTAAAAAAAGGTTTTGACTTTGGCAAATATTTCGAGAATTAAAATTTAACCGTCATAAATTATTCATTTTAAATTGAATGAAGTACTACGGAAATGAAGGATTATCCGGAACTATGGTATTTATTACTACAATCTTGAAATATTTCGAATAAAGGAAGAATTCAAAATGTCTAATTTTCTAAGTGACAAAGGAGGGATTTTAGTAATAAAAATAATTCCTAGGAAAATTTATAAAACAAATTATTGGGATTTCGAGTTCGGAATTATGGTTTCGTGAAATATGGGTTTTTACGTTGACAGTATTAAATGTATGTGAGGAAACGAGGATTAGAAAAAAAAATGGGGAAAATTTGTGTTACAAATGACGAGATAAAAAGAATAAAATGAATTTCACATTTTCGAATCCCCAAAAGTAGTGGGAATTTCCCGTTGTAAAAATATCCCAACACGATGAACAATTCCGCGACGGAACATTCTCCCCTGTTGAGAAGTCATGATCAACATGTAGAGTCATCGGTGTTGGGTAGAGGAGCCAGCTTTTTCACGTTGCGTTCATAGGTCCCTTTGGCAGTTTTCACGGTGACTCTTCGGATGATACCATCAGTGCCAGCGTGAGTCTTGATGATCCTTCCTAATTCCCACTGCATTGGAGGCAGGTTGTCCTCCTTGATGATGACAATGGTCCCCTCCTTAATTTGGTGCTTCCCAAGTGTCCATTTAGATTTGACGTTGAGCCCGCTGATGTACTCTCGATGCCAGCGAGTCGAAAAGTCCTGCTTCAACTTCTGGATGTGTTGCCAGGTTGAAAGTCGATTGCTTGGAGTCTCTCGAAAGTCTGGAGCCCTCAGATTTGTAAGGGAGTCGCCAATCAAGAAATGACCGGGAGTTAAAGCGATTGGATCATTCGGATCCGTAGAGAGAGGTGAGAGGTCGCGAGTTTAGCACAGCTTCAATCTCTATGGTGAGTGTGTTGAACTTTTCAAAGGTGAGTAACTCATTAGTCACAATCCTCTTCAGGTGATGCTTGAAAGATTTGGATGCTGATTCCCAGAGTCCGCCAAAGTTTGGAGATTGTGCTGGGATGAAATGCCAACGGATTTCCTTCAATGTTGCAAATTGGAGAATTTTCTGTTGTTGATTCTTATTCATCAGAAACTCGTGGATCTCTTTCAATTCATTGTTGGCACCAACGAAATTTGTGCCATTATCGGAGTAGATGTGGCTGCAAACTCCCCGTCGAGCGATGAAACGTCTTAAAGCAGCGAGAAATTCTTCAGTGGTCAGATCACTCACGATCTCCAGATGGACTGCTTTGATGGCAAGACATACGAAGACAGCCACGTAGACCTTGATTCGACCTCTGTTGCGCACCTTCGTTTCCTTTATAAAGAAAGGGCCACAGTAATCGATTCCAACGTTGGTAAATGGGCGCGATTCTGTCACTCGAGCCGCAAGTAGGTTGCCCATGATATAATCTACTGGGGGTGGCTTGTGTCTGATGCATTTGACACAAGCCCTAACGATGCGACGAACTGAATTGCGTCCATCTAGTAGCCAGAAACGATGACGAACAGCATATAATGTAGCTTGAGGACCGGCATGCAGTTGCAGTATGTGTTCATTCCTGATGATGTGATCAGTAACTGGATGTCTTCTTGGAAGGATGAGAGGATAGCGTTGAGCATACGGAATATTTGCATTTGTCAAACGTCTACCCACTCACAATAAATTATCTTTGTCAAGAAATGGAGTTAATTTTGCAAATTTAGCCAATGCTGATGATTTATTCTCAGTAGCCTGAGGGTGTTGGAGCTCCTTGATGATCGCTGTGAAGGTTTCCCTTTGTACCCGGTATACAATGGCGTGAAGAGCGGTTTGAAGTTCATCAAGGACTAGTAGGCCTCGACGACGATTTTTGAATCTCAAACAATAAGCAATTATACGTTGTAACTTGGTTATAGATGAAGACCAGATATTTGATGACGTAGGACCAGTCGTCGAGGCTAAACAGGTTTCTATTGTAGATGCTTGTGATTTTCGTAAGTCAGGTATATGAGATGAGAATTCCAGTTGTAGATTGGGCCATTCACTTTCATGACGTTGTAGCCATGATGGACCATAAACCCAAAGTGAAGGCTTGATAAATTCAGTTGGTGTTTGCACACGTGACACCAGATCAGCTGGATTTTCATGAGTACGTACGTGTTTCCAGTTCTGACTGTTGGTTTTTTGCTGGATTTCTGCAACGCGATTGCTGACGAAGACTTGCAATTTATGTGGTGGAGTATTCAACCAATGGAAAACAACTGTTGAATCGGTCCAATAAAATATTTCAACGACTTTGTAGTTGATGGCTGTTTGTACGTTGCTGATGAGTGATGTTAAAAGTTGTGCCCCGCACAATTCTAAACGTGGTATCGTTTGCTCTTTCAACGGCGCAACGCGAGATTTTGCACAAAGTAAAGTGACTTGAATGTTGCCATGTTTGTGAACAGATCGGAGATACAGACAAGCTCCATATGCTATTTTGCTAGCATCGCAAAATCCGTGGAGTTGAATGTTCGTGGCTTCGATGATTAGAGCTCCCACGTTGTAGTTGATGGCTGTTTGTACGTTGCTGATGAGTGATGTTAAAAGTTGTGCCCCGCACAATTCTAAACGTGGTATCGTTTGCTCTTTCAACGGCGCAACGCGAGATTTTGCACAAAGTAAAGTGACTTGAATGTTGCCATGTTTGTGAACAGATCGGAGATACAGACAAGCTCCATATGCCATTTTGCTAGCATCGCAAAATCCGTGGAGTTGAATGTTCGTGGCTTCGATGATTAGAGCTCCCCGTGGGAATGTGAGTTTTTCCAGCATTGGAAGTTGTTTGTAGAATTTCAGCCATTCCTCCTGCAAATCTAGTGGCAAAATTGTGTCCCAATCCACCTTTAGTTCCCATAATTTTTGCATAAATGTCTTGGCAACAATTATGACAGGTGATAGTAATCCCAATGGATCGAATAATCTGGCTGTTTTTGACAAAATTATTCCCTTTGTTATTTGGTCAGCATCTGGAGTAATTTTAACGGAATATTTAATCGTATCAGCGGTTGAGTCCCAAGATACTCCCAGAGTCTTCAATGTTGTGGAATCGCCAAGTTGGAGATGTTTGTTAATATCCTCTGCTGGAAGGTCTTGGAGAATAGTGGGATCGTTAGATGCCCATTGCCGAAGATTGAAGCGGCCCAATTTCATTAGCCTTTCGAGTTCATTTCGAATAGTGATGGCTTCCTCACGAGTTTGTGCTCCAGTAATAAGATCATCGACGTAAAAATCTTTTTTCAAAATTGTAGCTGTAGTTGGGTACAGTTGTTGCTCGTCATCAGCTGGTTGATGGAGACATCTGATTGCGAGGTAGGGAGCAGCAGACAGTCCAAATGTCACTGTGTTGAGTTCGAAAGTTCGTATGGGTCCATCATCGTCACGCCATAAGATCCTCTGATACTTGTGATCTTCAGGGCGCACGAGAACTTGTCGATACATTTTCTCAATGTCGTCTGTCAGAACGTATCGGTGTAAACGAAATCTTGTGAGTAGAGAAACCATGTCCTCTTGTATTGTAGGGCCTATGTGAAGTGCATCATTTAAAGAAATCCCTGTGTTGGTTTTTGCAGATCCGTCAAAAACGACTCGCAATTTCGTCGTTAGGCTGCCTTCCTTAAATATTGCGTGGTGCGGTAAGTAATAACCGTGTTCAATTAGATTCGAAGTGTTAATTTCAGTCATATGCCCAAGATCTATGTTCCGACGCGGAATGTGTGCAAGGTGCAAATAGGCCAATCTTACAGCCTTTGGGAATTCCCCTTTTGGGTCTGTCCCCCATTAAAAATTCTCTGTCCTCTCCTTTTTCCAAAATTCCCACATTTGCCCCCAACACCGTCATCAAGGTGAAGACAGGCTAAATTAAGGTTTGCTTTTATGGTTCACATTTGGTGACCAAATATATACATTTTACCATTTTTCCACTTTCATGTACTTATGCCTGGATGCCTTTATGGCTGGGTCAATCCTCATACCAACTTTCCTCGGTCTGCCATTTATGACACCTCGCCTGACCCTCGGACCCTTTGGGCCTCATTCCCCCCATCCTCTAAGTACTTCCTATCTTCATTTTCCTCCGAGAAAATTCCTCCAATAAAATGACCTTTCCAATCTGCAAGTGACCAATCACGTCTCCTTTTGTTCATTGCCACCCCTTGTAGAATTTCCCTTTTTCAAATCTCCTTTCCTTCCACTCAGTTCAGTTCCGAATACGAGTTCATCGTGGACTCATCCATTTTTTCTACTTGCGCATTCCTATTCTATTAATTTTCTATTAATTTGTACATCTCTGTAATAAAAGGAATATAGTTTACTTTAAATATCAGTGTTGTGTTAATTAATTATTCACATTGACGATTCGCCCTTTTACTGCTCGTGTGGAAAAAATAGTTTTTCTAACCGACAATCTATATATTCTTGGATGACCGCTCTGTACCGCGTAGCAAGTTGAGAATCGCGATGGAATTTTTTCTCGCAAGATTTAAAGCGATTGTAGGCCCTTGATCTCGATACCCCGAGTGAAGAAATCTTCTCATTGAACGGAAGTGCCACGCTATATCGTGCAGTTGAGTCGCTCATCATATGTTCTTTGAAGTGTTGCTCACACGTGGTTTCTGTATTATTTAATTGATGTTTTTCCGCAGTATTCTCGATTTCCCAGAATTTTGTTAGATCAAATACTAAAGAGTTTGTATTTTGAAGATAACATGAGCGACGATGAGATGATGTAGACGTGTCTGCATGAGGAATAGATCGGGCTGATCTTTAGCGGAAATTCGCATTTTTGAGGATCCAAGAAACGAACGGGTGGTGCCTGTTCCGAGTAACATGTCGATCGGAGCAGGTTGATGAACATCTGGGTCCGCGAATTTCAAATTAGAGATTTTTATTTTATTCCTATCTAGTGGTTGGCCTGGTACCATTGTCGAAATAGTGGGAACCGTCAAAAATGTAATTGTTCGCTCTTCGTCATTGATTCGCGAACGTATAGTAGCTGTGATAATATGGTTTGTTGTGGTAGTGACTGTATTTAGAACTCCAACTGATGTCGAGAAGTGTTTCTTTGGTAGTCCAAGTGACATTGCCAAACTTTCGATAATGAAATGTGTTGTTGAACATGTGTCCAATAACGCACGACAGTCAATGAATGAGTTATTATTATCTAATACCTTCAGTTTGGCTGTTACCATCAAATCACACGTGGACGAGTTAACGATCAGTGTCGTATGGTGTGATGATTCAGCGAGGCTCTGTGTCTGGTCTAGTCAGGAAGAGTTGTTGGGCCTTGTACCTGCAGTAGTGGCGGCTTGTTCCCTTGGCGATGCTTCTGACCGATGCAGAAGTGAGTTGTGGGGTTTCTTGCAATGTAGACAACTCCTGGAATTGCAGCTATTGACACCATGCCCTGGTGTGAGACAATTGATACAAAGAGAGAGTTTTTTCGCCTCCTTGTAACGATCCAATGGTGTTACGGTTTTAAATTTTGGGCATTTCATAATTGTATGGTTTTCTTTACACACAACACATGAAACTGCTGTGGGTACGCTGGATGTTACAAAGGCTTGACGTCGTCCCCGGCTGTAACTCGATTTTTCCACACGTGCAGATGAAGTACTTACAGAGGAACAATGAGAACGATTTTCCAGGAATTCCAGTAGGCTAGTGTATTTAGGGAGATTGGAATCTTTAATTTTCAATTCCCAAAGATAAACTGTCTCTGGAGAAATTTTTGATTGTATCAGATGGATGAGTGGAAGATCCCATTGTTCCACTGGTTGCTTGAGGTTACTCAGCGCCCTAGTGTGCTGATAAAACGTGTCAACTAGATGACCTAGTGCCTCTGGTGTGTCTCTAGTGAGTCTGGGATATTCGTGTAGTACTTCCCAATGTCAGCGAACACTTTTCTTGGTATTGTCGAATTTTTTCTTGATGATCTCCAGAGCGGTGTCGTAGTTCTCTTCAGTGTTTGACAGAGATTCGATGGCCTCGGCAGCTCTTCCAGTTAGGAGACTCCGAAAATATTGTAGTTTTTGGACTTTGGATAAGTCCGAGTTCTGATTGATGGTTCAATCGTATATATCCCAAAATGGATGATAACTCTCATGTGGGATCTATATTTTAATGGAACTTAGAAACTGTTAGTGGGAAAACCCCTATTGATGGAACATTTTGTGTAAACTAAAGATTATGCCATAAAATAGAGTGCAGGCCCGAGGTCCGTTGGGGAAGTCCCCAGTGGAGTTGATGGACCCGGGGTTAAATTGTAAAAAATCATAGAGTAAGGTTGAGGCCTTAATGAGTAAGACGAGGACAGCCGATGGCACTTTTAGTATTTAAGGACGACCAAATCATTAAGCAAGTTAGTCGTTAGCCGAAGTTGGTAGTGTCGGGTTCACAATTGCATTTTGTAACTTTCTATTTCTTTAATAAATCATATCTGTATTAATATAACTACTGAATTGAATCCTACAAATTTGGGGGCTCAGCCGGGATCGCGTCAGTATCAAAGTTATTAAAAGGATATGATAGAGTTGGTGACATAGCGTCGTAAAGAAAAGTTAAAACAGTGACGGTGTTGGACAACCAGTGATAGGCAGACGGCCAATAGACGAGAATATCATTCAGCGAGCAACACTCTTTGTGACCCAGAGATGACTAACGAAGAAACCTCCGTAAGCGTCGATCGGGTAGCAGATATGGAGGTTGAAGAGTTGAGACAACGATTAGAAGGAATCGGTCGGTCCATTAAAGGAACCAAAGCGGTGTTAGCCGAAAGACTCCGGAAAGTATTAACGAAAAATGCTACAGAAGTGAAGGATAAGGAGCCAGCAAGTGACGATGACGAAAGTGAAGACGAAGACGTGGAGAAAGAGCTGAACGTCGACGAAATGCGTACAGCCGAACTGAAAGCCGAATTACGAAGTCGTGGACTCAAACTGGCGGGGAAAAAAGCAGAGCTTCGTATGAGACTGCAAAGAGCTCTAGATAAAGAGTCGAGCGATGAAGAAAGTTCGAGCAGCGAAGAAGAAGATGGACACGATTCAACATGACGAAGAAATGTGAGCCACAGACGTCGAGTGACGGAAACAGGACCAGCGCTAACCTTCAGAGATGTTCGTGAGTCCATGGAATCGTTCAGTGGCGATTCTGGTGAAAATATCAACCGCTGGCTGAAATCTTTCGAGGAGACTGCAGAAATGTGCAAGTGGTCGGATGCTCATCGAGTGATTTATGCAAAAACATTGTTGAAGGGATCGGCAAAAGTGGTTGCCAATTTCGAAACTAAAGCTACAACATGGCATGGCTTGAAGAAGACGTTAGCAAAGGAATTTGCACAGACAATGAGCAGTAAGCAAGTGCATAAGAAGTTGGCACTCGCTGAAAAGAAAAGGGACGAATCATATCAATCTTACATTTATCGTATATTGGAAATGGCGAGTCATTTCAAAATAGAGACGGAGTCAATTATGCAGTACATAGTGGACGGAGTAAAAGATGACGAGGCGAACAAATCAGTGTTGTACGGTGCCAAGACAATCAAAGAGTTACGCGAGAAGTTTCAGTTTTACGAAAGGCAGAAAAATAACAACGGTAAATACAAATTACAACTTAAAGGCACAGTGAATGACAAATCAAGGAAGCCAATAAGAGATAATAGACGAGGACTGGAAAAACAAAAACATTGTTTCAATTGTGGCGCGAAGAATCACATCAGCAGAGACTGTCCGGAGAAGGACAAAGGGCCAAGGTGTTTTAATTGCGAGGGTTATGGCCACATCTCTACTGCATGTCCCCAGAAAAACAAGAGTGACTCGGAGACAATGAGAGTAAAGCCGAAGGCAAGAGTTGATGCGTTAAAATCTGCCGACAAAAAAACATACAAAGACGTGGACATCATGGGACAGAAGGTAAAGGCCGTCATCGACTCAGGTAGTGACCTGCACTTAGCACGCGCTAGCCTGTATGTGCGTTTGGGTGCGCCGCCCCTCCAGCTAAAGAAGATTCCGTTTGATGGTGTGGGTGCACCCAATATGAGTACACTGGGCCGATTTAGGACACAGGTAGTAATTGATGGATTAAACTTCGAGCTTAACATCGATGTGATTCCTGACGAATATATCGGGCATGATTTCCTAATTGGAGGAGAATTGTCAGAGTACGCGGAGGTTCGTTTCAAGAATCGTGCCGTAACATTAACGCCATTAAATCCAGTGGAGAGGACAGTGGAGACGGATGACCCAGGATGGAGAACCATACTGAACATCAACGTACATGATGAGCCAGACGACGAAGTGGACTTAAGACATGTCAGCGATGTACATATCAGAAATGAGGTAAAAGAATTAATTGAAAATTATGAGCCGACAAAAACTGAAAACGCGAACGTAGAAATGAAAATTTTATTGAAAGACGAAGAGCCAGTATACCAAAATCCCAGACGACTGCCTGCCGACCAAAGCAAGATCGTGAACGAGACCGTAGAGGAATGGCTTCAGCGAGGTGTTGTGAGGCCGAGTCCGTCGCACTATGCTAGCCCTGTGGTGTTAGTGTCAAAGAAGAACGGAAAATCGCGATTGTGTGTAGACTATCGGATGTTAAACCGCAAGATCATACGTTATAGAAATCCGTTGCCACTGATTGAGGATCAGCTGGATAGGTTACAGGACGCTGAAATATTTTGCGCACTAGACTTAAAAGACGGTTTTTTTCATGTGCCAATTGAAGAAGGGAGTGTGAAGTACACCGCATTCGTGACGCCAGATGGACATTACGAGTTTTTAAAAGTGCCGTTCGGGTTGTGTAATTCACCCGCCGTGTTTCAGAGATTCGTTAGAGTCGTATTTAAAAAATTAATTAATAATGGAGTCGTTTTAACGTATCTCGACGATTTAATCATTCCCGCGAAGTCTGAATTAGAAGCCTTAGAAAAGTTGAAGGACGTGCTAGAGACCGCAGTGAAGTTCGGACTAATCATCAATTGGAAAAAGTGCAAGGTATTAGTCAGACGTGTGGAGTATTTAGGGTATATTGTGGAGCATGGGCAAATCCGCCCTTCTGAGGAGAAAACGCGTGCTGTCAAAAATTTCCCGAAGCCGAAAACGGTCAAACAAGTGCAGAGTTTTTTGGGTCTTACGGGTTATTTCCGTAAATTTATTCCGCGATATGCAGTACAAGCACGTCCGCTATCGAATCTGTTGCGCGATGGTGTAAAATTCCAGTTTGGACCAGAACAGGAAACGGCATTCGAGAAGCTGAAAGAAGCATTGGTCCAGCAGCCGATCTTGAAGCTATATCGACAAACAGCCGAAACAGAGCTTCATACAGATGCCTGTAAGGGAGGACTAGGTGCTGTCATTATGCAAAAGCACTCTGAGGATGGGAAATTCCACTCGGTATACTTTGCCAGCTGGAAAACGTCGCCGGTGGAAGAGAGGTATATAAGCTACGAATTAGAGATTTTGGCTATCGTTAAGGCGTTGAAAAAATTCCGAGTATACCTGCTAGGGATTGATTTCAAAATAGTGACGGATTGCCAGGCATTTGTCCAAACAATGAAGAAAAAGGACATTTGTTTGAGGGTTGCTCATTGGGCATTAATGCTGGAGCAATACCGATATACGATGGAGCATAGGCCAGGTACATCAATGCGTCATGTGGACGCACTGAGCCGCAACCCCGTCCAAGTGTTATACCTGCAGGAAGGCCGAGGCGGATTAATTGAACGAATCCAGAAGGCACAGCGAGAAGATCCGGAGGTATTAAAAATAATCGAAGCAGCACGAAAGAAGTTTAGCGATGATTTCAAATTGTCTTCGCAAGATATTTTATATCGAGAGTATGCCGGGGATGAGTTGTTGGTTGTGCCGAGAAGTATGCAGTACGAGGTGATTAGAGCAGCGCATGAGCAAGGCCATTTGGGGTGGAGTAAGACGGAGCACTTATTAAAGCAGCAGTTTTGGTTTCCGAACATGAAACAACGAGTGCAGAAAGTAATTAACAGTTGCCTGAGGTGTATCTTATCGGAGAAAAAGCACGGAAAAGCTGAAGGCTTTTTAAATGTTATTGAGAAAGGAGATACACCACTACAGACGTATCACGTGGACTACCTGGGGCCAATGCCATCGACGCGGAAGAGCTATTGTCACATATTTGCAGTAGTGGACGCATTCACTAAGTTTGTATGGCTCTATCCTACTCGATCTACAACAGCTGAGGAGGTGATTAAGAGGCTGAAGACGCAAGCAACGATATTCGGCAACCCACGAAGAATCATTTCCGACCGTGGAGCAGCATTTACTTCGAGAGCGTTCCAAGAGTATTGCGAGAAAGAAGCAATTAAACATGTGTTGGTGACGACTGGGGTACCGAGAGGTAATGGTCAGGTAGAAAGGGTCAACCGGACGATTATACCTGTTCTGACGAAATTGTCAATGCCCAAGCCCCTAGAATGGTATAAGCACGTAGAAAGGGTTCAGCAGATGCTTAATTCAACATTGAAACGGAGCATTGGGATAACGCCGTTTGAATTGCTCATTGGTACAAAAATGAAGTTAAAGGACGACATTGAACTTCGACGATTGATTGATGAGGAGATGATTGAAATATTTGATGCAAACCGCACGAGATTGAGGGAAGAGGCACGAGAAAAATTATGGAAGGTACAAGAAGAAAATAGGCAGACCTATAATAAAAAGAGGAAGGCGCCGAGAGCATACCAGCCAAATGATCTTGTGGCTATTAAGAGGACGCAGTTTGGACCAGGACTGAAGGTACATACGCCTTATCTGGGTCCTTACAAAATCACGAAAGTGCTGAGAAACAACCGCTATTTGGTGGAGAAGATCGGGGAAAACGAGGGACCCAATCGAACGAGTTCAGCGGCCGACTATATGAAACCATGGTCGGAAGCAGTAGATTTTCAAATTGATGAAGACGAAGATGATCCAGAGCCCGTTCCGAATGAGGCAGAGGAGAATTGCATCGAGGACGATGCTTGAATTCAGGACGGCCGGTTGTGGGATCTATATTTTAATGGAACTTAGAAACTGTTAGTGGGGAAAACCCCTATTGATGGAACATTTTGTGTAAACTAAAGATTATGCCATAAAATAGAGTGCAGGCCCGAGGTCCGTTGGGGAAGTCCCCAGTGGAGTTGATGGACCCGGGGTTAAATTGTAAAAAATCATAGAGTAAGGTTGAGGCCTTAATGAGTAAGACGAGGACAGCCGATGGCACTTTTAGTATTTAAGGACGACCAAATCATTAAGCGAGTTAGTCGTTAGCCGAAGTTGGTAGTGTCGGGTTCACAATTGCATTTTGTAACTTTCTATTTCTTTAATAAATCATATCTGTATTAATATAACTACTGAATTGAATCCTACATACAAGCTTGGCTTTTTTTTAATTTTTAGTATGTTTTGAAACCAGTGAAATTAACGAAACCGTGCATAACACAATGCATTGAAACGTGGACTTGGCCATTTTTTTCAAAAATTATTTTTGATTTTTATGAGATTTTTACTATTTTTCCAAATATATTTCAAGTTTTTTTACCTAAATGAATTTTCATATTAATGTTAAGAAGTTGCCAGCTAATTGTATTTTTTTTAGGCCATACGACAGCTGGAGTTATGATGAGTGAATGGGTGTTGGGGGTAGGATTGAAGGATAAAGGGTTGTCCAAACCGGTTTTCAATCTCTAAATCTAAGCACCTTTCCTTCTTCAGCTATTCACACGTGGAGTATTTTTTCATTTTTCAATTCTTTTCATAGGCTAATCGTTGATGCCGGTACATGCCCCTGTTGGTTAGGCGTACTGATGTGTTCATGGATAGGTGGCATGTATCGGCTTTGTTTAATACAATATCAAATATATTTTTCAAGTTTTTTCACGTAAAGGAACTTTTATACTAATGTTAAGAAGTCTCTAGTGAATTGTATTGTTTTTTATGTTTTTATGAGAAATATATATATATATTTTGAATATTTTTACTTCTAACTTTTTATTCCCTATTCCTTACCCCGGTAGCTTATTCTAATTTTGACCGCAGATTTTGGTATTCCTAGGGGTTTCTTTAAGTTAGGTATATTAACAAGATAACCTTTGAATAAATAAAAAAGAAAAATAGAAAAGTATATAACAAAAAGACTTAGGGAAAAAGGAACGCAAAAAAATTAGTTTAGACATTTTATAAAGTCCATTTTTTTTTATTGTCAAATTCATCACAAACTTCTTGTCTCCGGTGATCACCTACTTTTCTTATTTTACATAAACCGTCTTTTTCTCTATTGTCTACTTAATATTTCACATTTTCAAATACCTTCGTACGTTTCAGTTTTTCTTATAATTATATTTTAACATTAACAATGTTACGCTATATTATCTTTTAACTAGACTCATATTTAACATGGACATAGATGATTTTATATTTAATAATAATTAACAGACTTTTCTTTATATTATCTATCACAATATTCCTGAGGTACGAAATTCATTAACAATTATTTGTTTTAATTCATCAATTAAAAATAGAGCTATTTTATTTTTATTTTTCGGAAATTACTAACGCACATTTCCGTGTGAAATTTTAACCTAAAAAATCGTCGACGGACGCCGGTGGTTTTCCCCCCCTAAAAACATATGCAATAAATGGATCACATAGCTCAATGGGCTCCGAATATTGACGCCGATAACTTAATTAACGTTTTATATATTTGAAAGCTCACCAGGTCGTCGTTACTCTCCATAACTGCCAGAGGTCGGATGTTATTAAGACTGTTGTTGGCCATGTTGATACACTGAAAAAACAATAGACGATGCATTCACCAACACTTCACTGCACTGTACACATTTATCTAGGGACAAAAAAAATCGCCGGCGTCTTACTAGCGAATGGCCAATCACGATTGGGTATTTCACTATAGTACGCTACACTGCGCGCTGCCAACTGAGCGGCTCCAATGTAGCCGTTTAGTGATCGACATAATAAAAACTCGAGAAATGTGCATGTTAGCTCGTTGCTATGCGCATACTTTCCTTAATATTCCATAAATAAAACCGATAATTGGTTCACTGGAAAGCTGATACGCGATTTATATTACGTAACTAAGGGCAGTTTTCACCTAAATTATCGCATAATGTTATTAAGTGAGAAAAAAGGATTGGAGGTAGTGGAAGGGGAAGTTGTGAGGTGTATAGATACTTGGTAGCGTTCGGCGATCTTTCCCGTATGAAACGTGTACTTGGCCGATACGGTACCGCGTATCTCGATCAGTTTCAATTTTCAGAGCCGCGCAATAAAATAATTATTTTTGTTTAGCGTGAATCCTTACTTTTAAAGTGCTGGGCACATCTGTTTCATAGAAGGGATTGAGGATCAATACTCAAATAAACTCTCACAGAACTGTACGATTCGAATGTATTTTAGACCATATAATTATAAGTATAACAATAATGATGATTTATGTGACTAAACAGTAACACATCAAGTTGAATTTGATCTTTCTACAAGATATTCGCGAAATATGAGTGAGAGACTAATGAATTAACCCAAATATTATCACAATAGCCTGATTAGTGTTACTCACTCTTTCAGCTGCTGACACACTCCAATCAAAACACTCGTTTCGGATTTATATAGGTGTTCTTTTAATTTTCTCTCTGACACTATTTTGTATTTGTTTGTTTTTGTATGAGTCCTCTCTCTCGATCTTGCACTGCAGCCGTAACGCGTAATTTTGCAACCCGTCAAACGGTACCGCACGAGATCATTCGGTTCAAAAACTAACCGCGGGAATAATCACTACGAAGATGTGCGTACTTGTGATCATTCTTCCCGATACTTGAAACAAAAGATAAACGCCGGGCAGAATTATGGACTGATTCCGGAATCAGGTATCTCAAGTTTCAAGGAGTTCGCCCCTTGGTGTGATCGTTCTCGATGCTAGGACAAGACTGATTTTTAATTTTGACAAGGGTCGGAAATGCGTTTGCGGTCAATGCCCGTGTGCGAATGGTTCGATGTTGACGTCGCACTATTTGGGCTTTGCTCATCGCATTCTGTGGAGAGGCCAATGTCCGAAGTTGGGAAATCGAAGCATTTTGCTTGCTCGACTTCGCCAGACATTGTTTAAATATTTAATTTTTAAGAAATAACATATTATCAAACACAACAATATTTAAATTATAATGCCATAAATAGGCGAGCCAATTTCATCGTAAAATTCTCACATTTTTTTACAAATTATATATATTTAATACAGAAAAAAAAAATAGAATGACTTACCGATGGAGACACCACCGGTGGGAATAACCTTATCCCCAGGAGAAGAGCGGGACGCCCTGCACTGCATCCCATGACGAGACATCCTCCACAAATTAAACAAATCCTCACAAAAAAATATTAACAACACTGACACAAAAACTCGACTATTCACCAAGTGTCACCAAGCGACTGGTGACACACACGCCCCACAATTGCGACCCGGTAACCAGACACCCCCCCCCCCGGAAGAGCATACTCTACGGGCACCAGGAAAGACGTCGGGCGGCGACCGATATCGATAAATTTTATAATTCCCTCGAGTCACCCCTCGTTCATTGTAAATTTACATTGATTCGTAAGATCAATGTATTTAGAATTGTGAAAAAAAAAATCGTCACCGATTATAAAAAAAAAGGGCGACGATTGAATGAATTTAAAGATCCCGGATAATTACCGTGTGCGGAGAGAAATTTTATTGCGAATTTTACTGGAATATAATTCTGGAAATTAGAGGGAATAAAGAGATGGGGTGAATTATGTGCGTGGGATGATAGGGAAAATTTTTGGATAAGAGATAGCAACGACCGAATACTAATTCACTTTGTTGATTGCGGAGATATGTGAGGCTCATTTTTTTTTTAAGACTTTGAGAATATTATTTATCGCTCTCAGGGTGTTTTTAATGGATCAATGGTTCTGGTAACTATTGCACCTGCAAATTTGGTCATCTGAACTTGTTAAAATTTTAAAAATTAAAATTTATCTTCAAAAAAAAAAATAACTCATGTTCCGGCGAGAGCGCACAAAAAAACCGGTAGAGAGGGGGATGCAGGTTAACGGGGGAGAATAAACGTGACACGAGAAGCACTGAGTTTGTCACTATAAAAACAGGTTTATTTTAACGTCACTTATTCTTAATACAAACATAACTACACGATTACGCTGTGCATAAGCCGCGAACAACCACTTAAATATTGAACGTGGTAGAGATGAATTTGGTGAGAGAGATTTAACGTAACTACTGATCACCAAGAGAGTACGTTGAGAAGTGACGCCCGGAAGGGCCGAGAGAATTCCAACGGATGTATGGAACGTTCGAGATAAAAATCGAACGTTCCAGATAAATCACCGGAAACGGCGATAAGGGCAGCGCCTCAGGTGCGCAAGTAGGCACCTGGATGCTAGCGCGACCGGTCAGGCAGACCTCGTCCAGGAGGTGCTGCCACCCTTAGCCAAATGAGGCTGTCGCCTCAACATTCTCCCCCCCCCCCGTCAGGAACCCCGTTGCTGATACAGAAGGAGTAGAGATCGTTTGCAGAGACCTGGAACACTTAAGCAACCATTAATTAGGCCGGTAGAGACCAGCTCTCAGCT
This sequence comes from Diachasmimorpha longicaudata, assembly GCF_034640455.1. Taxonomy (NCBI): domain Eukaryota; kingdom Metazoa; phylum Arthropoda; class Insecta; order Hymenoptera; family Braconidae; genus Diachasmimorpha; species Diachasmimorpha longicaudata. The sequence continues at coordinate 521,313 of NC_087244.1, forward strand.
GGTAGAGACCGGTAACAGAACCAGCTTGGAGATCGGCCTGGTCAACGTCGTCGAGGCCGTTCTGATGGTCACAACTCTGGAGAGACCGTCCCTTCCAGGATGTAGACCTGTGACCCGAGCAAGAGGCCACTTCGCTGGCGGGAACCGCTCGTCGTAGAGAAGAACCAGGCTGCCGACTTTGATCTCGTTGGACGGGTGATGCCACTTGGAGATGGACTGGAGCTGCTGCAGATACCCCGTAGACCATTGCTTCCAGAAGAACTGCAGCCTCTGCTGGATCAGTTGCCATCTAGAGAGTCGTCCAACGTTGAGGTGTTCCAGTGAGGGCTCGGGAAGAGCTATTGGAGCTTCTCCAATGAGGAAATGCCCCGGGGTGCGGCAGGACACATCGTCAGGAACTTCCGAGAGCGATTGTAGAGGCCTGGAGTTGAGGACCGCTTCAATTTGGGACAGCAGCGTCGAGAGTTCCTCGAACGTGAGAGTCGTATCCCGAACCGTTCGAGCGAGGTGGTACTTTACCGACTTGACCGCTGCTTCCCATTTTCCTCCGAAATGAGGGGCTCCAGGGGGATTGAACGACCAACACGTTCCATCCTTGAGACATACTGCAGAGAGATGCTGGAACTCCTTAGCTCCAGCGGAGAACAACTTCTTCAGCTCCTTATCCGCCCCGATGAAGTTGGTGCCACAGTCACTGTACAAGTGTCTGCAGTATCCCCGACGACTCACGAACCTTCGGTAGGCGGCGATGAAACCATCAGCGGTGTAGTCCGTCACAGCTTCCAGATGGAGTGCGGACGTGGCCATGCACACGAAAATCACCAACCAACCCTTCTGAGTCTTGTGACCACGTGCCCTCCAAGTCTTGATAGACACTGGTCCGGCATAGTCCACACCAGTGTTAGAGAAAGCACGATCCGACACTAGACGTGCAACTGGAAGCTGACCCATCAGCTGCTGAGCTCGGATTCCCCGATGACGTGCGCACTCCACGCACTTGAGGATGAAGGATCTTACTGGTAGATGACCTCCAATAATCCAGTAAGACCTCCGGAGATGTGCCAAGGTGAGTTGAGTCCCACCGTGCAGCGTCCGCTGATGAGAGTCCCTCATGATGAGCTCCGCGAGCACTGAGCCATGAGGGATGATGGCCTGATGCCTACTCTCTGGCCCTAGAGTAGAGAACTTCAACCGCCCGCCGACTCTGAGAACTCCCTGTTGGTCAATGAAGGCCGTGAGCTTGGTCAACGGATGAGACTTCTTCAACTGCAATCCGTGAGAGATGATGTCACACTCGGCTTGGAGATGATAGGCTTGAGTCGCCTTGACCCAATAAAACCGAGCTGCCTCCATGCTTCCAGGGCTGAACACTGCTGAAACGATGATGCCCCTCTTCCTTTCCAGCTTCCGCAGCATATTCCCCACAACCGTTTGGCAAATTGCTGTGATCCTCAGCAACTTGTATAGGGAGGAATACCGCGAACAGAGACCCCAGAGACTTGCTCTTCCGAAAGAAGCGGCTAAAGTCACCCCCGGCTTCTCCTCTAAATCTGTAGACGGGTCCAACGTTGCTCTCCCACTTGGCCACTGAGACACCTCCTTCCGTAGCCATTTTGGGCCCGTCCACCACAGATGATGGCCATTAAGTTGAGCCACCGAGATACCCCGAGATGCACAATCAGCCGGATTCTCCTTCCCACTGACGTACCTCCAACTGGCTTCTTGCACAAGCTCCTGAACGACGGTTACTCTGTTGTGGACATATTCCTTCCACCTGGAAGGATGAGCACAAATCCCCGCCAGAGCAACAGCTGAGTCCGTCCATAAATGCACCATGACAGTACCAAGGTTGAGCTGATCAATCACGTACCTTGCGAGCTTAGCTAGGATGACCGCGGCGTTGAGCTCAAGACGCGGGATGGTGAGCTTCTTGAGAGGAGCCACCTTAGTTTTAGCAACAGCTAAAGAGATGCTGACACCATCCGCACTCGTCACCTTCAAATAGACCACCGCCGACATCGCTAGTAGAGACGCATCAGAGAAGCCATGGATCTCCACCCGAGAATCCTTCTTACATCCCATCCACCGCGGGATCGAGAGTTGATCCACCTGGGACAGTTCTTCTCGGAAGCGAACCCACTTCTGGACCAGATGCACCGGCAACTCCTCGTCCCAGTCGAGTTTCTCCAGCCACAGTTGCTGCAGAAGAGCCTTGGCACGGATCACCACCGGTGAGAGCAGCCCTAGAGGGTCGAAGAGCTGCGCAATCTCCGACTGCACAATCCTCTTCGATGGCTTCACGCCGACTGAGAGCTGGATGGAGAACCTCAATCGATCGTCGCTTGGATCCCATTTCAAGCCTAGAATTTTGGTGGTAGACTCCTCTAGCGGCTTCGGACTCTGAGAGAACCCTCCCGGCGTCAGAGCACGAAGTAAAGACAGGCTGTTCGCGTGCTACTTCGCTAGAGGGAATCCCCCAGCCCAGCAGAGCTCTGCCACTTGCTGAGCTATGAAATGGAGATCGTCCTCCTCGTCAGCTCCACCACAGATGTCGTCCACATATCTTCCACTGCTCAAGGGGGAAACGGCGAGAGGAAACCGATGCCGTTCGTCCTTGACCAGCTGATCGAGAACCCTACAGGCGAGGAATGGAGCAGACTTGGTCCCGTAGGTGACGGTGGTGAGCTGATAGGTGCAGATGTGGCCCCGAGAATCACGCCACAAAATTTGTTGGAGAGGCCAGTCCTCCCGATGCACCTTGATCTGACGGAACATCTTCGTGATGTCCGTCATAAAGATGTACCTGCTCTGTCGAGACCAGAGCAGTACATCAGAGATGTTCCGCTGCAGCTTGGCCCCAGTGTGCTGGATGTCGTTGAGAGACACTCCGGAGCTACGCTTACTGGAACCATTGAACACTACCCTCAGCTTCGTAGTTTCACTACTTTCCCGGAGAACACAATGATGAGGGAAGTAGAACGTAGGAGCAGAAGAGCGAGATTGCCTCCGAGACGAACTCCGACCGGAATCCTGATACGACCGCCCGCCGTCGGAGACCCTCAACCCTCCTGAGGCCGAAGCCCCATGTGCCAAGGTCATCTCGCCAGGTTGACGATCCAAGATCCGAGAGTCGGTTGAGACAGGTACAGCCGGAACACACACCATGTGCTCCAACTCTTCGTACTCCTTGAGAAACTCACTATAAAGCTGTAGAGATCCTTGATTTTTCTCCAACCTCCTAAGCAGGCTCGCGAGGCACGCCTTCGCGCGGCCTAGAGAATCACCGAGCTCTGCGGGAGAGCGAACGAGAGGCAGACGAACGATATAGCGCCCCGAGCGATCTCGAGTATGGGTGCGCTGGAAAAACTCCTCACACTCTGCCTCTTCCTTCGTGAGAGCGACGTCCTTGCCTTCCGCCGCAGATACCTCCTCCTGCTGCCAGAACGAGGTGAGAAACTCGCTAAGTTCCTCGTTGCTGACAGAGACGTGATGCGAGCTCGCCGTCGACGTCACTGCAGAGGTAGGCCCGAGCACCACCCACCCGAAGAGTGTCAGCATCGCAATAGGAGAATCGGATGGCCCCTTGATGCTCGGCGGCTCCACGATCGATCCAAAGAAATCTGCGCCAATGAGAAGATCGACAGGTCTTGACGTCAGATAGTGAGGATCCGCTAGCTGTAAACCTCGGAGATGCTCCCAATGCTGAGGTTGAGAGGCGGAGAACGACGGCAACGACGACGTGAGGCTATCGAGAACGTAGGCCTTGACAAGAATCTGACCGCTGGAGTGCAGAGACTTGAGAGAAAATTGAGAGAACCCATTAGAGGCAGAGGTCGAACCACTGATACCAACGACCGGTAGCACAGTTGGAGAAATCGGCTACAAACGGAGCATCACTCGCCAGAGCCGGCCGTAGAGAGAGGTCATGGCGCGGCGACCACTCTGGCGTAGGCGTTGGTATCGCATGTCACTGTGGAGACATGTCAGGCCTAGAGGCAGTGGACTGTATAAATGGGCCGGGCTGAGGCTCCTGCATTGTCTTAACAACCTGCTGGCTGTCACGAGGCTGGGAGCATCCTTGAGGTGTTGGCTGAGGACGACTGATGTGAATCATCGAGTGGTGATTCTCTCGACACACAACGCAGGTCTTGTTGAGGCTCCGGCAACTCTCCCCATTATGCTTCCCCAGGCAGTTGAAGCATCGATGTTTGAGAACGACGAATGATCTCCTCTCGGTAGGGGACAGAGCTTTGAACTTGGAGCACCTGTCCAACGAATGTTCCTCCTCGCACATCGGACAGGCCCGGAAGCACATGTCCGCCCAACTTTGAGACGGAGGCTGAAGTTGAGGCTTCACAGCTCGAGACGAGTGGCTCCCCGAATCCTTCCCGAACATAGGCTGCGACGTAGGACCAGCCGAGGCACTCTAGACCCGAGCAGGCTGGCCTGGAGAGTAGACCGTCACGGTTTGACTTGAGAGGTGGCCCTTCGATGGCCGGTGGTTCGAAGCCTGGTGAGGGGTCGATGAAACAGTCGATTGCTGCTCCGAGGCGTGCATCTCCATCGTTTCTCTGGTCCTGGCCCTACCGAGCACGAACTCCCTGAGAGCGGCGTACGTGGGGAACTCCGATGATGAGCCGAGTGCAATCTCCCAGGCCTCCAGCATCTTGGCGTCCAGTCGCTTCGAAACGAGGTGGACGAGCATATCGTCCCAATGCTCCACCGGACGACCGAGAGACTCCAGCGCGGTTACCACCTCAGCCACGGAGTTGAGAAGCGCGTTGTACTCCCTGGCGGTGCGGTTGATGACCCTCGGCGCCGCGAAAAGCTTCCCTAGCTGGATGGAGACGAGCAACCTCTTGTTCTCGTAGCGAGCCAAGAGGCCATCCTTCGCGAGAAGAGGACAATTGCACCCTTCAATTATGTCGCCAGAAAATATCCTGGCCGCTGCTAACGAAGTAATTCAACATAATCGGGGGGCGGAGTTCCCGGTCCCCCTAGAAATCCCATATATCACCGAATTATTAAAACTCGCGGATCTGACGGCCTATTTTCATAAGGAAAAGGTCGTATTCGTCATCACGATACCAATACTTGAGCTAACAAAATATACCGTGTATAGACACTTGACGTTACCGACAAAAATTAACAATACCTCAACGTCTCTAGCGGCCTTTATAACGCCAGGTTATCCCTACACCGCTATTTCGGAGGAAGCCAACACGTATCTCAAGCTTGACAGTGAAGACATCAACCACTGTAAAGCGGGAATGATCGGCCTTATATGCAAGACCGCACGACCCTTATACGAGGTCAATGGGAACAAGGATTGTGAGGTACAAATGATCTCCAATCCCCGTTTTTCGAGCTCCGAGATATGCGATGTACGGGTAAAATCTATGGACAGAACATATTGGGCCCCAATAGGAAATTCCAACACATGGGTTTTTTCCGTCGTCACGGAAGACGAAATACGGGTAAAATGAACAAGACGCGAACCCGCCACGTGCATCATTACGGGAACCGGAACAGTCACTCTAGCGCCGGACTGCGAGGTCCGATCGCGATCCGTCACCCTCCCCTCATTCCAAGAACTGACGTCGAAGTTCGACCTAAAATTCGTGAACAGAGCCGTCTTCGACATCCCGACCCTACTAAATAAGACAATACGCGGATTCGGACCGAACAATTTGACGGAAATCTTAGGCGATATAGGCCTACTACAAACGGTACAGGTTGGACAGAACGACGAGGACAGCGTCACAAGGGACAATCTCGGGCTGCAAGTCATTATCGATAAAGCCCGAGCGCTGTCGGCGACCACAGCTGGCGAAAAACTCAATCATAGAAGTTGATATTCGTGTTCGATATGGTGGCATATAACTTGAGTACACATTGTCGTAGGCCGATGAAACCGCGTGCAATAGCTTCGTCTCGTCGAACTAGATCAGTGCCATGCGCCAAGTTTGCGTTTGAAGGCTTTGTCTTCGAGAAAAAGTCGATTATACATATGCGTGTTTACGACATCGTGGGAATAACCTTTTTTTGGCGGGACCTAGACAAAATCTGGCATCATATTCGGTTTCAGCACGCCGAATAACCAAGGAAACTGATGCAACATCGTTTTCTTCGCGACCACAGCTCACGAAAAACTCAATCATAGAAGTTGATATTCGTGTTCGATATGGTGGCATATAACTTGAGTACACATTGTCGTAGGCCGGTGAAACCGCAACATCACGGAGATTGTGGAGCTGGACGAACACTTGGAGCCCGTCGAACCAGGTCGCCCAGTCGAGACAGCTGCCCCCCTCACCACCCAGCTTGCACTGATTCCCCAAAATCGAGTCACGCACACCCAACAATATCAGGCCCTTCCGATGATCAGCGGCCCGCCGGAAGAAACAGGAGCCCAGGGTTGGCAGATCGTCAGCCCATACTGGAACGGAGAGATGTCCTACTCCAGACCACCCCTCCAACACGACCTGGGAGGATGGTAACCAGCAGAACCAAACCCGAAAGGACCTATCAACGACCTCGCTAACTTGTTCTTGCGCTAAACCGAAAAGAGATAAATACTGTTCTTGATAGGGATTTTAGCAATAAGAAAAACTGTAAGGGTCCGGTCGATAGGGATAGCTTTAAATTTGCCCATAAAACATTATACATTTAGCTCATATAGCAGGGATTGTGGCCCTTATGGCAGGGAAGTTGATAGCCCTTTTGGCATAAGCCGAGGCCCTTAAGGCACAGACTATATTAAAATTCGTTTCTCTTAGTTTAGTACTATTGCCACCTGATTGTGAACCAGGGTAGCAATAGTTTTATCAGGGCAGTGTGACGTATTGGCCTCCGCCAATGCGTCGTTTTTGAAAATCGATGCCCAGACATTGGTCAGCAGTCCCACGGTGTCTTGGAGACGCTGTGGTCAGCTGCCCAAGTGTTTGGAGGATCGGTTTACTCCCTGCAACGCCATTTGGCCAAAGGACTGAACAATCCAACGGATGTTTAGACCATTGTCAGCACCCAAGTGACGTCGCAGCAGGGATCAAATAAAGCAGTTTCAGGGTTTTTGGCACGTCCAGTATACTGTGTGACTGTATGAGTCTTGCGTCAATGATGACACAAGACAATATTGGTGCAAAAAGCCGTGGAACTGCTTAGAGCAGCGATTTGGACTTGGAGGAGATTTAGAGACTCGCAGAGAGAACAGATACCTTCCAGCAGCAGACCAGACAGGGTCTTCCACCGCTCGTAACCGCGCTCCAAGTCCAACTCATGACCATCTAATAACGCGATACCGACCCACTCGCACAAGGAGTGTATACAATTAGGAGTAAATATATATATATTTAATACATTCCGCGAGTGAGGTTATTTTGTGTTGTTCCCAATCCGTCATCAAGACACCCCTCCTAGAAGAGTGAACCCGAAGGGCTCACCGACATCTAGCCGGACGGGGCACGACGGCCCAGCAGAAGGGGAGAAGACACAGGAGTGTCCCATCACCATCAGTCCCAAGAGGGGTATATATATACACCAGCTACTAGCAACCGCTAGTAGCATCCAGAAATATATATATATATATATAACCCCTTAGTGAGTAAAGACTGGGAATATTAAGTATCATTTGGCTATCCAAAGGATCATCGCAGGGGATAGCCAAACTCCAAACGTCACATTACATTCGACCGGATTTTGAATGCACGTATTTTACGAAAAATACGTTAAAAAAGTATAAAATGGGAAAAATATCTAAATGGTTGTAGAGGTCGAATGTCATGAGGGTGATAAGTAAATGGCTAAATTCTATGAGATTCACTAGGGAGTTATTAAATGTTACTAGAGGCGAGCATTAAACGGATAACAACAATGTACGCCACTGTTTTTCCATTCAATTTTTGACGCTCGAATGCGCCATTCTCCCAGAAATTGTGGAGTCATCGTCCATCATTCAATTGGATGGATGAATTGACTACAACGAAATGATGTTCTAAATAAATTACAGGACACGGTTTCTTTCATCGGCAATCACATGTCTCAGGGGGAAAAGAACAACTGATTTGGGGGTTATAATGTCTCGCCGGGTTACTAGGTTCAGGGTTGGCGCTTGACAGTGTGCGGAACGGGGAAATGAAATACCTAGCATGTCGCGAAAAATATGAAATTGACTTTTCATCGAATGTTTAACTCTCATCAGTGCAAAAACATGTAAATTCCATGCGACATGGCGTGACGTATAATACGTATTTTACGTTGTTGTATGAAGTGTATATGACGTTTTATACGTTTGAAAAAGGTGCTGTAAAATACATGGTTTAATACGTGTAAAATACTGTGTACTTTATGTGACGTATTTTACATGCCCAACCCTGGCTGCACCTAGAAAAAATCAGGCATCATATGCGGTTTCAGAACGTCGAATAACCAAGGAAACTGATGCAACATCATTTTCTTTCACAACCACAGCTCACGAAAAACTCAATCATAGAAGTGGATATTCGTGTTGGAGATGATGGCATATAGCTGGAGTCAACATTGTCGTAGGCCGATGAAACCACGTGCACTAGCTTCGTCTCAACTAACTACACGAGTGCAATGCGCGAAGTTTGCGTGGGAATGATTTGTCATCGAGAAAAAGTCGATTATACATATGCGTTTTTACCACATCGTGGGAATCACTTTTTTTTGGCTGCACCTAGACACAATCTGGCATCATATTCGGTTTCAGCACGTCGAATAACCAAGGAAACTGACGCAACATCGTTATCTTCGCGACCACAGCTCACGAAAAACTCGATCATAGAAGTTGATATTCGTGTTCGATATGATGGCATATAACAGGAGTACACATTGTCGTAGGCCGATGAAACCGCGTGCAATAGCTTCGTCTCGTCGAACTACATCAGTGCCATGCGCCAAGTTTGCGTTTCAACGCTTTGTCTTCGAGAAAAAGTCGATTATACATATGCGTGTTTACGACATCGTGGGAATCACTTTTTTTTGGCTGCACCTAGACAAAATCTGGCATCATATTCGGTTTCAGCACGTCGAATAACTAAGGAAACTGATGCAACATCGTTTTCTTCCCGACCACAGCTCACGAAAAACTCAATCATAGAAGTTGATATTCGTGTTCGATATGGTGGCATATAACTTGAGTACACATTGTCGTAGGCCGATGAACCCGCGTGCAATAGCTTCGTCTCGTCGAACTACACGAGTGCAATGCGCCAAGTTTGCGTTTGAACGATTTGTCTTCGAGAAAACGTCGTTTATACATATGCGTGTTTACGACATCGTGAGAATCACTTTTTTTTGGCTGCACCTAGACAAAATCTGGCATCATATTCGGTTTCAGCACGCCGAATAACCAAGGTAACTGATACAACATCGTTTTCTTCGCGACCACAGCTCACGAAAAACTCAATCATAGAAGTTGATATTCGGCATCGATATGATGGCATATAACTTGAGTACACATTGTCGTAGGCAGATGAACCCGCGTGCAATAGCTTCGTCTCGTCGAACTACACGAGTGCAATGCGCCAAGTTTGCGTTTGAACGATTTGTCTTCGAGAAAAAGTCGATTATACATATGCGTGTTTACGACATCGTGGGAATCACTTTTTTTTGGCTGCACCTAGACAAACTCTGGCATCATATTCGGTTTCAGCACGCCGAATAACCAAGGAAACTGATGCAACATCGTTTTCTTCGCGACCACAGCTGGCGAAAAACTCAATCATAGAAGTTGATATTCGTGTTCGATATGGTGGCATATAACTTGAGTACACATTGTCGTAGGCCGATGAAACCGCGTGCAATAGCTTCGTCTCGTCGAACTACATCAGTGCCATGCGCCAAGTTTGCGTTTGAAGGCTTTGTCTTCGAGAAAAAGTCGATTATACATATGCGTGTTTACGACATCGTGGGAATAACCTTTTTTTGGCGGGACCTAGACAAAATCTGGCATCATATTCGGTTTCAGCACGCCGAATAACCAAGGAAACTGATGCAACATCGTTTTCTTCGCGACCACAGCTCACGAAAAACTCAATCATAGAAGTTGATATTCGTGTTCGATATGGTGGCATATAATTTGAGTACACATTGTCGTAGGCCGGTGAAACCGCGTGCAATAGCTTCGTCTCGGCGAACTACACAAGTGCAATGCGCCAAGTTTGCGTTTGAACGATTTGTCTTCGAGAAAAAGTCGATTATACATATGCGTGTTTACGACATCGTGGGAATCACTTTTTTTTGGCTGCACCTAGACAAAATCTGGCATCATATTCGGTTTCAGCACGCCGAATAACCAAGGAAACTCATGCAACATCGTTTTCTTCGCGACCACAGCTCACGAAAAACTCAATCATAGAAGTTGATTTTCGTGTTCGATATGGTGGCATATAACTTGAGTACACATTGTCGTAGGCCGATGAAACCGCGTGCAATAGCTTCGTCTCGTCGAACTACATCAGTGCCATGCGCCAAGTTTGCGTTTGAACGCTTTGTCTTCGAGAAAAAGTCGATTATACATATGCGTGTTTACGACATCGTGGCAATAACTTTTTTTTGGCTGCACCTAGACAAAATCTGGCACCATATTCGGTTTCAGCACGCCGAATAACCAAGGAAACTGATGCAACATCGTTTTCTTCGCGACCACAGCTCACGAAAAACTCAATCATAGAAGTTGATATTCGGGTTCGATATGATGGCATATAACGTGAGTACACATTGTCGTAGGCCGATGAAACCGCGTGCAATAGCTTCGTCTCGTCGAACTACACGAGTGCAATGCGCCAAGTTTGCGTTTGAACGATTTGTCTTCGAGAAAAAGTCGATTAGACATATGCGTTTTTACGACATCGTGGGAATCACTTTTTTTTGGCTGCACCTAGACAAAATCTGGCATCATATTCGGTTTCAGCACGCCGAATAACCAAGGCTACTGATGCAACATCGTTTTCTTCGCGACCACAGCTCACGAAAAACTCAATCATAGAAGTTGATATTCGTGTTCGATATGGTGGCATATAACTTGAGTACACATTGTCGTAGGCCGATGAAACCGCGTGCAATAGCTTCGTCTCGTCGAACTACACGAGTGCAGTCCGCCAAGTTTGCGTTTGAACGATTTGTCTTCGAGAAAAAGTCGATTATACATATGCGTGTTTACGACATCGTGGGAATCACTTTTTTTTGGCTGCACCTAGACAAAATCTCGCATCATATTTGGTTTCAGCACGCCGAATAACCAAGGAAACTGATGCAACATCGTTTTCTTCGCGACCACAGCTCACGAAAAACTCAATCATAGAAGTTGATATTCGGGTTCGATATGATGGCATATAACTTGAGTACACATTTTCGTAGGCCGATGAACCCGCGTGCAATAGCTTCGTCTCGTCGAACTACACGAGTGCAATGCGCCAAGTTTGCGTTTGAACGATTTGTCTTCGAGAAAAAGTCGATTATACATATGCGTTTTTACGACATCGTGGGAATCACTTTTTTTTGGCTGCACCTAGACAAAATCTGGCATCATATTCGGTTTCAGCACGCCGAATAACCAAGGAAACTGATGCAACATCGTTTTCTTCGCGACCACAGCTCACGAAAAACTCAATCATAGAAGTTGATATTCGGGTTCGATATGATGGCATATACCGTGAGTACACATTGTCGTAGGCCGATGAAACCGCGTGCAATAGCTTCGTCTCGTCGAACTACACGAGTGCAATGCGCCAAGTTTGCGTTTGAACGATTTGTCTTCGAGAAAAAGTCGATTATACATATGCGTTTTTACGACATCGTGGGAATCACTTTTTTTTGGCTGCACCTAGACAAAATCTGGCATCATATTCGGTTTCAGCACGCCGAATAACCAAGGAAACTCATGCAACATCGTTTTCTTCGCGACCACAGCTCACGAAAAACTCAATCATAGAAGTTGATATTCGGGTTCGATATGATGGCATATAACTTGAGTACACATTTTCGTAGGCCGATGAAACCGCGTGCAATAGCTTCGTCTCGTCGAACTACACAAGTGCAATGCGCCAAGTTTGCTTTTGAACGATTTGTCTTCGAGAAAAAGTCGATTATACATATGCGTTTTTACGACATCGTGGGAATCACTTTTTTTTGGCTGCACCTGGACAAAATCTAGCATCATATTCGGTTTCAGCACGTCGAATAACTAAGGAAACTGATGCAACATCGTTTTCTTCGCGACCACAGCTCACGAAAAACTCAATCATAGAAGTTGATATTCGGGTTCGATATGATGGCATATACCGTGAGTACACATTGTCGTAGGCCGATGAAACCGCGTGCAATAGCTTCGTCTCGTCGAACTACACGAGTGCAATGCGCCAAGTTTGCGTTTGAACGATTTGTCTTCGAGAAAAAGTCGATTATACATATGCGTTTTTACGACATCGTGGGAATCACTTTTTTTTGGCTGCACCTAGACAAAATCTGGCATCATATTCGGTTTCAGCACGCCGAATAACCAAGGAAACTGATGCAACATCGTTTTCTTCGCGACCACAGTTCACGAAAAACTCAATCATAGAAGTTGATATTCGTGTTCGATATGGTGGCATATAATTTGAGTACACATTGTCGTAGGCCGATGAAACCGCGTGCAACAGCTTCGTCTCGTCGAACTACACGAGTGCAATGCGCCAAGTTTGCGTTTGAACGATTTGTCTTCGAGAAAAAGTCGATTATACATATCCGTTTTTACGACATCGTGGGAATCACTTTTTTTTGGCTGCACCTAGACAAGATCTGGCATCATATTCGGTTTCAGCACGCCGAATAACCAAGGAAACTGATGCAACATCGTTTTCTTCGCGACCACAGCTCACGAAAAACTCAATCATAGAAGTTGATATTCGGGTTCGATATGATGGCATATAACTTGAGTACACATTGAGGTAGGCCGATGAACCCGCGTGCAATAGCTTCGTCTCGTCGAACTACACGAGTGCAATGCGCCAAGTTTGCGTTTGAACGATTTGTCTTCGAGAAAAAGTCGATTATACATATGCGTTTTTACGACATCGTGGGAATCACTTTTTTTTGGCTGCACCTAGACAAGATCTGGCATCATATTCGGTTTCAGCACGCCGAATAACCAAGGAAACTGATGCAACATCGTTTTCTTCGCGACCACAGCTCACGAAAAACTCAATCATAGAAGTTGATATTCGGGTTCGATATGATGGCATATAACTTGAGTACACATTGAGGTAGGCCGATGAACCCGCGTGCAATAGCTTCGTCTCGTCGAACTACACGAGTGCAATGCGCCAAGTTTGCGTTTGAACGATTTGTCTTCGAGAAAAAGTCGATTATACATATGCGTTTTTACGACATCGTGGGAATCACTTTTTTTTGGCTGCACCTAGACAAAATCTGGCATCATATTCGGTTTCAGCACGTTGAATAACTAAGGAAACCGATGCAACATCGTTTTCTTCGCGACCACAGCTCACGAAAAACTCAATCATAGAAGTTGATATTCGGGTTCGATATGATGGCATATAACTTGAGTACACATTATCGTAGGCCGATGAAACCGCGTGCAATAGCTTCGTCTCGTCGAACTACACGAGTGCAATGCGCCAAGTTTGCGTTTGAACGATTTGTCTTCGAGAAAAAGTCCATTATACATATGCGTTTTTACGACATCGTGGGAATCACTTTTTTTTGGCTGCACCTAGACAAGATCTGGCATCATATTCGGTTTCAGCACGCCGAATAACCAAGGAAACTGATGCAACATCGTTTTCTTCGCGACCACAGCTCACGAAAAACTCAATCATAGAAGTTGATATTCGTGTTCGATATGGTGGCATATAACTTGAGTTCACATTGTCGTAGGCCGATGAAACCGCGTGCAACAGCTTCGTCTCGTCGAACTACACGAGTGCAATGCGCCAAGTTTGCGTTTGAACGATTTGTCTTCGAGAAAAAGTCGATTATACATATGCGTTTTTACGACATCGTGGGAATCACTTTTTTTTGGCTGCACCTAGACAAAATCTGGCATCATATTCGGTTTCGGCACGCCGAATAATCAAGGAAACTGATGCAACATCGTTTTCTTCGCGACCACAGCTCACGAAAAACTCAATCATAGAAGTTGATATTCGTGTTCGGTATGGTGGCATCTAACTTGAGTACACATTGTCGTAGGCCGATGAAACCGCGTGCAATAGCTTCGTCTCGTTGAACTACATCAGTGCCATGCGCCAAGTTTGCGTTTGAACGCTTTGTCTTCGAGAAAAAGTCGATTATACATATGCGTGTTTACGACATCGTGGGAATAACTTTTTTTTGGCTGCACCTAGACAAAATCTGGCATCATATTCGGTTTCAGCACGCCGAATAACCAAGGAAACTGATGCAACATCGTTTTCTTCGCGACCACAGCTCACGAAAAACTCAATCATAGAAGTTGATATTCGGGTTCGATATGATGGCATATAACTTGAGTACACATTGTCGTAGGCCGATGAACCCGCGTGCAATAGCTTCGTCTCGTCGAACTACACGAGTGCAATGCGCCAAGTTTGCGTTTGAACGATTTGTCTTCGAGAAAAAGTCGATTATACATATGCGTTTTTACGACATCGTGGGAATCACTTTTGTTTGGTTGCACCTAGACAAAATCTGGCATCATATTCGGTTTCAGCACGCCGAATAACCAAGGAAACTCATGCAACATCGTTTTCTTCGCGACCACAGCTCACGAAAAACTCAATCATAGAAGTTGATATTCGGGTTCGATATGATGGCATATAACTTGAGTACACATTTTCGTAGGCCGATGAAACCGCGTGCAATAGCTTCATCTCGTCGAACTACACGAGTGCAATGCGCCAAGTTTGCTTTTGAACGATTTGTCTTCGAGAAAAAGTCGATTATACATATGCGTTTTTACGACATCGTGGGAATCACTTTTTTTTGGCTGCACCTAGACAAAATCTGGCATCATATTCGGTTTCAGCACGCCGAATAACCAAGGAAACTGATGCAACATCGTTTTCTTCGCGACCACAGCTCACGAAAAACTCAATCATAGAAGTTGATATTCGGGTTCGATATGATGGCATATA
Organism: Diachasmimorpha longicaudata; assembly: GCF_034640455.1. Lineage (NCBI taxonomy): Eukaryota > Metazoa > Arthropoda > Insecta > Hymenoptera > Braconidae > Diachasmimorpha > Diachasmimorpha longicaudata. The sequence continues at coordinate 536,453 of NC_087244.1, forward strand.
ACTTGAGTACACATTGTCGTAGGCCGATGAACCCGCGTGCAATAGCTTCGTCTCGTCGAACTACACGAGTGCAATGCGCCAAGTTTGCGTTTGAACGATTTGTCTTCGAGAAAAAGTCGATTATACATATGCGTTTTTACGACATCGTGGGAATCACTTTTTTTTGGCTGCACCTAGACAAAATCTGGCATCATATTCGGTTTCAGCACGCCGAATAACCAAGGAAACTCATGCAACATCGTTTTCTTCGCGACCACAGCTCACGAAAAACTCAATCATAGAAGTTGATATTCGGGTTCGATATGATGGCATATAACTTGAGTACACATTTTCGTAGGCCGATCAAACCGCGTGCAATAGCTTCGTCTCGTCGAACTACACGAGTGCAATGCGCCAAGTTTGCGTTTGAACGATTTGTCTTCGAGAAAAAGTCGTTTATACATATGCGTGTTTACGACATCGTGAGAATCACTTTTTTTTGGCTGCACCTAGACAAAATCTGGCATCATATTCGGTTTCAGCACGCCGAATAACCAAGGAAACTCATGCAACATCGTTTTCTTCGCGACCACAGCTCACGAAAAACTCAATCATAGAAGTTGATATTCGGGTTCGATATGATGGCATATAACTTGAGTACACATTATCGTAGGCCGATGAAACCGCGTGCAATAGCTTCGTCTCGTCGAACTACACGAGTGCAATGCGCCAAGTTTGCGTTTGAACGATTTGTCTTCGAGAAAAAGTCGATTATACATATGCGTTTTTACGACATCGTGGGAATCACTTTTTTTTGGCTGCACCTAGACAAGATCTGGCATCATATTCGGTTTCAGCACGCCGAATAATCAAGGAAACTGATGCAACATCGTTTTCTTCGCGACCACAGCTCACGAAAAACTCAATCATAGAAGTTGATATTCGTGTTCGGTATGGTGGCATCTAACTTGAGTACACATTGTCGTAGGCCGATGAAACCGCGTGCAATAGCTTCGTCTCGTCGAACTACATCAGTGCCATGCGCCAAGTTTGCGTTTGAACGCTTTGTCTTCGAGAAAAAGTCGATTATACATATGCGTGTTTACGACATCGTGGGAATAACTTTTTTTTGGCTGCACCTAGACAAAATCTGGCATCATATTCGGTTTCAGCACGCCGAATAACCAAGGAAACTGATGCAACATCGTTTTCTTCGCGACCACAGCTCACGAAAAACTCAATCATAGAAGTTGATATTCGGGTTCGATATGATGGCATATAACTTGAGTACACATTGTCGTAGGCCTATGAACCCGCGTGCAATAGCTTCGTCTCGTCGAACTACACGAGTGCAATGCGCCAAGTTTGCGTTTGAACGATTTGTCTTCGAGAAAAAGTCGATTATACATATGCGTTTTTACGACATCGTGGGAATCACTTTTGTTTGGTTGCACCTAGACAAAATCTGGCATCATATTCGGTTTCAGCACGCCGAATAACCAAGGAAACTCATGCAACATCGTTTTCTTCGCGACCACAGCTCACGAAAAACTCAATCATAGAAGTTGATATTCGGGTTCGATATGATGGCATATAACTTGAGTACACATTTTCGTAGGCCGATGAAACCGCGTGCAATAGCTTCATCTCGTCGAACTACACGAGTGCAATGCGCCAAGTTTGCTTTTGAACGATTTGTCTTCGAGAAAAAGTCGATTATACATATGCGTTTTTACGACATCGTGGGAATCACTTTTTTTTGGCTGCACCTAGACAAAATCTGGCATCATATTCGGTTTCAGCACGTCGAATAACAAAAGAAACTGATGCAACATCGTTTTCTTCGCGACCACAGCTCACGAAAAACTCAATCATAGAAGTTGATATTCGGGTTCGATATGATGGCATATAACGTGAGTACACATTGTCGTAGGCCGATGAAACCGCGTGCAATAGCTTCGTCTCGTCGAACTACACGAGTGCAATGCGCCAAGTTCGCGTTTGAACGATTTGTCTTCGAGAAAAAGTCGATTATACATATGCGTTTTTACGACATCGTGGGAATCACTTTTTTTTGGCTGCACCTAGACAAAATCTGGCATCATATTCGGTTTCAGCACGCCGAATAACCAAGGAAACTGATGCAACATCGTTTTCTTCGCGACCACAGCTCACGAAAAACTCAATCATAGAAGTTGATATTCGTGTTCGATATGGTGGCATATAACTTGAGTACACATTGTCGTAGGCCGATGAAACCGCGTGCAATAGCTTCGTCTCGTCGAACTACATCAGTGCCATGCGCCAAGTTTGCGTTTGAACGCTTTGTCTTCGAGAAAAAGTCGATTATACATATGCGTGTTTACGACATCGTGGGAATAACTTTTTTTTGGTTGCACCTAGACAAAATCTGGCATCATATTCGGTTTCAGCACGCCGAATAACCAAGGAAACTGATGCAACATCGTTTTCTTCGCGACCACAGCTCACGAAAAACTCAATCATAGAAGTTGATATTCGTGTTCGATATGGTGGCATATAACTTGAGTACACATTGTCGTAGGCCGATGAACCCGCGTGCAATAGCTTCGTCTCGTCGAACTACACGAGTGCAATGCGCCAAGTTTGCGTTTGAACGATTTGTCTTCGAGAAAAAGTCGATTATACATATGCGTTTTTACGACATCGTGGGAATCACTTTTTTTTGGCTGCACCTAGCCAAAATCTGGCATCATATTCGGTTTCAGCACGCCGAATAACCAAGGAAACTCATGCAACATCGTTTTCTTCGCGACCACAGCTCACGAAAAACTCAATCATAGAAGTTGATATTCGGGTTCGATATGATGGCATATAACTTGAGTACACATTTTCGTAGGCCGATGAAACCGCGTGCAATAGCTTCGTCTCGTCGAACTACACGAGTGCAATGCGCCAAGTTTGCTTTTGAACGATTTGTCTTCGAGAAAAAGTCGATTATACATATGCGTTTTTACGACATCGTGGGAATCACTTTTTTTTGGCTGCACCTAGACAAAATCTAGCATCATATTCGGTTTCAGCACGTCGAATAACTAAGGAAACTGATGCAACATCGTTTTCTTCGCGACCACAGCTCACGAAAAACTCAATCATAGAAGTTGATATTCGGGTTCGATATGATGGCATATACCGTGAGTACACATTGTCGTAGGCCGATGAAACCGCGTGCAATAGCTTCGTCTCGTCGAACTACACGAGTGCAATGCGCCAAGTTTGCGTTTGAACGATTTGTCTTCGAGAAAAAGTCGATTATACATATGCGTTTTTACGACATCGTGGGAATCACTTTTTTTTGGCTGCACCTAGACAAAATCTGGCATCATATTCGGTTTCAGCACGCCGAATAACCAAGGAAACTCATGCAACATCGTTTTCTTCGCGACCACAGCTCACGAAAAACTCAATCATAGAAGTTGATATTCGGGTTCGATATGATGGCATATAACTTGAGTACACATTTTCGTAGGCCGATGAAACCGCGTGCAATAGCTTCGTCTCGTCGAACTACACAAGTGCAATGCGCCAAGTTTGCTTTTGAACGATTTGTCTTCGAGAAAAAGTCGATTATACATATGCGTTTTTACGACATCGTGGGAATCACTTTTTTTTGGCTGCACCTAGACAAAATCTAGCATCATATTCGGTTTCAGCACGTCGAATAACTAAGGAAACTGATGCAACATCGTTTTCTTCGCGACCACAGCTCACGAAAAACTCAATCATAGAAGTTGATATTCGGGTTCGATATGATGGCATATACCGTGAGTACACATTGTCGTAGGCCGATGAAACCGCGTGCAATAGCTTCGTCTCGTCGAACTACACGAGTGCAATGCGCCAAGTTTGCGTTTGAACGATTTGTCTTCGAGAAAAAGTCGATTATACATATGCGTTTTTACGACATCGTGGGAATCACTTTTTTTTGGCTGCACCTAGACAAAATCTGGCATCATATTCGGTTTCAGCACGCCGAATAACCAAGGAAACTGATGCAACATCGTTTTCTTCGCGACCACAGCTCACGAAAAACTCAATCATAGAAGTTGATATTCGTGTTCGATATGGTGGCATATAACTTGAGTACACATTGTCGTAGGCCGATGAAACCGCGTGCAACAGCTTCGTCTCGTCGAACTACACGAGTGCGATGCGCCAAGTTTGCGTTTGAACGATTTGTCTTCGAGAAAAAGTCGATTATACATATCCGTTTTTACGACATCGTGGGAATCACTTTTTTTTGGCTGCACCTAGACAAGATCTGGCATCATATTCGGTTTCAGCACGCCGAATAACCAAGGAAACTGATGCAACATCGTTTTCTTCGCGACCACAGCTCACGAAAAACTCAATCATAGAAGTTGATATTCGGGTTCGATATGATGGCATATAACTTGAGTACACATTGAGGTAGTCCGATGAACCCGCGTGCAATAGCTTCGTCTCGTCGAACTACACGAGTGCAATGCGCCAAGTTTGCGTTTGAACGATTTGTCTTCGAGAAAAAGTCCATTATACATATGCGTGTTTACGACATCGTGGGAATCACTTTTTTTTGGCTGCACCTGGACAAAATCTAGCATCATATTCGGTTTCAGCACGTCGAATAACTAAGGAAACTGATGCAACATCGTTTTCTTCGCGACCACAGCTCACGAAAAACTCAATCATAGAAGTTGATATTCGGGTTCGATATGATGGCATATACCGTGAGTACACATTGTCGTAGGCCGATGAAACCGCGTGCAATAGCTTCGTCTCGTCGAACTACACGAGTGCAATGCGCCAAGTTTGCGTTTGAACGATTTGTCTTCGAGAAAAAGTCGATTATACATATGCGTTTTTACGACATCGTGGGAATCACTTTTTTTTGGCTGCACCTAGACAAAATCTGGCATCATATTCGGTTTCAGCACGCCGAATAACCAAGGAAACTGATGCAACATCGTTTTCTTCGCGACCACAGCTCACGAAAAACTCAATCATAGAAGTTGATATTCGTGTTCGATATGGTGGCATATAACTTGAGTACACATTGTCGTAGGCCGATGAAACCGCGTGCAACAGCTTCGTCTCGTCGAACTACACGAGTGCAATGCGCCAAGTTTGCGTTTGAACGATTTGTCTTCGAGAAAAAGTCGATTATACATATCCGTTTTTACGACATCGTGGGAATCACTTTTTTTTGGCTGCACCTAGACAAGATCTGGCATCATATTCGGTTTCAGCACGCCGAATAACCAAGGAAACTGATGCAACATCGTTTTCTTCGCGACCACAGCTCACGAAAAACTCAATCATAGAAGTTGATATTCGGATTCGATATGATGGCATATAACTTGAGTACACATTGAGGTAGGCCGATGAACCCGCGTGCAATAGCTTCGTCTCGTCAAACTACACGAGTGCAATGCGCCAAGTTTGCGTTTGAACGATTTGTCTTCGAGAAAAAGTCCATTATACATATGCGTTTTTACGACATCGTGGGAATCACTTTTTTTTGGCTGCACCTAGACAAGATCTGGCATCATATTCGGTTTCAGCACGCCGAATAACCAAGGAAACTGATGCAACATCGTTTTCTTCGCGACCACAGCTCACGAAAAACTCAATCATAGAAGTTGATATTCGTGTTCGATATGGTGGCATATAACTTGAGTTCACATTGTCGTAGGCCGATGAAACCGCGTGCAACAGCTTCGTCTCGTCGAACTACACGAGTGCAATGCGCCAAGTTTGCGTTTGAACGATTTGTCTTCGAGAAAAAGTCGATTATACATATGCGTTTTTACGACATCGTGGGAATCACTTTTTTTTGGCTGCACCTAGACAAAATCTGGCATCATATTCGGTTTCGGCACGCCGAATAATCAAGGAAACTGATGCAACATCGTTTTCTTCGCGACCACAGCTGGCGAAAAACTCAATCATAGAAGTTGATATTCGTGTTCGATATGGTGGCATATAACTTGAGTACACATTGTCGTAGGCCGATGAAACCGCGTGCAATAGCTTCGTCTCGTCGAACTACACGAGTGCAATGCGCCAAGTTTGCGTTTGAACGATTTGTCTTCGAGAAAAAGTCGATTATACATATGCGTTTTTACGACATCGTGGGAATCACTTTTTTTTGGCTGCACCTAGACAAAATCTGGCATCATATTCGGTTTCAGCACGCCGAATAACCAAGGAAACTGATGCAACATCGTTTTCTTCGCGACCACAGCTCACGAAAAACTCAATCATAGAAGTTGATATTCGTGTTCGATATGGTGGCATATAACTTGAGTACACATTGTCGTAGGCCGATGAAACCGCGTGCAACAGCTTCGTCTCGTCGAACTACACGAGTGCAATGCGCCAAGTTTGCGTTTGAACGATTTGTCTTCGAGAAAAAGTCGATTATACATATGCGTTTTTACGACATCGTGGGAATCACTTTTTTTTGGCTGCACCTAGACAAAATCTGGCATCATATTCGGTTTCAGCACGTTGAATAACTAAGGAAACCGATGCAACATCGTTTTCTTCGCGACCACAGCTCACGAAAAACTCAATCATAGAAGTTGATATTCGGGTTCGATATGATGGCATATAACTTGAGTACACATTATCGTAGGCCGATGAAACCGCGTGCAATAGCTTCGTCTCGTCGAAATACACGAGTGCAATGCGCCAAGTTTGCGTTTGAACGATTTGTCTTCGAGAAAAAGTCCATTATACATATGCGTGTTTACGACATCGTGGCAATAACTTTTTTTTGGCTGCACCTAGACAAAATCTGGCACCATATTCGGTTTCAGCACGCCGAATAACGAAGGAAACTGATGCAACATCGTTTTCTTCGCGACCACAGCTCACGAAAAACTCAATCATAGAAGTTGATATTCGGGTTCGATATGATGGCATATAACGTGAGTACACATTGTCGTAGGCCGATGAAACCGCGTGCAATAGCTTCGTCTCGTCGAACTACACGAGTGCAATGCGCCAAGTTTGCGTTTGAACGATTTGTCTTCGAGAAAAAGTCGATTAGACATATGCGTTTTTACGACATCGTGGGAATCACTTTTTTTTGGCTGCACCTAGACAAAATCTGGCATCATATTCGGTTTCAGCACGCCGAATAACCAAGGCTACTGATGCAACATCGTTTTCTTCGCGACCACAGCTGACGAAAAACTCAATCATAGAAGTTGATATTCGTGTTCGATATGGTGGCATATAACTTGAGTACACATTGTCGTAGGCCGATGAAACCGCGTGCAATAGCTTCGTCTCGTCGAACTACACGAGTGCAGTCCGCCAAGTTTGCGTTTGAACGATTTGTCTTCGAGAAAAAGTCGATTATACATATGCGTGTTTACGACATCGTGGGAATCACTTTTTTTTGGCTGCACCTAGACAAAATCTCGCATCATATTTGGTTTCAGCACGCCGAATAACCAAGGAAACTGATGCAACATCGTTTTCTTCGCGACCACAGCTCACGAAAAACTCAATCATAGAAGTTGATATTCGGGTTCGATATGATGGCATATAACTTGAGTACACATTGTCGTAGGCCGATGAACCCGCGTGCAATAGCTTCGTCTCGTCGAACTACACCAGTGCAATGCGCCAAGTTTGCGTTTGAACGATTTGTCTTCGAGAAAAAGTCGATTATACATATGCGTTTTCACGACATCGTGGGAATCACTTTTTTTTGGCTGCACCTAGACAAAATCTGGCATCATATTCGGTTTCAGCACGCCGAATAATCAAGGAAATTTATGCAACATTGTTTTCTTCGCGACCACAGCTCACGAAAAACTCAATCATAGAAGTTGATATTCGGGTTCGATATGATGGCATATAACATGAGTACACATTGTCGTAGGCCGATGAAACCGCGTGCAATAGCTTCGTCTCGTCGAACTACACGATTGCAGTCCGCCAAGTTTGCGTTTGAACGATTTGTCTTCGAGAAAAAGTCGATTATACATATGCGTGTTTACGACATCGTGGGAATCACTTTTTTTTGGCTGCACCTAGACAAAATCTCGCATCATATTCGGTTTCAGCACGCCCAATAACCAAGGAAACTGATGCAACATCGTTTTCTTCGCGACCACAGCTCACGAAAAACTCAATCATAGAAGTTGATATTCGGGTTCGATATGATGGCATATAACTTGAGTACACATTGAGGTAGGCCGATGAACCCGCGTGCAATAGCTTCGTCTCGTCGAACTACACGAGTGCAATGCGCCAAGTTTGCGTTTGAACGATTTGTCTTCGAGAAAAAGTCGATTATACATATGCGTTTTTACGACATCGTGGGAATCACTTTTTTTGGCTGCACCTAGACAAAATCTGGCATCATATTCGGTTTCAGCACGTCGAATAACTAAGGAAACTGATGCAACATCGTTTTCTTCGCGACCACAGCTCACGAAAAACTCAATCATAGAAGTTGATATTCGGGTTCGATATGATGGCATATAACTTGAGTACACATTGTCGTAGGCCGATGAAACCGCGTGCAATAGCTTCGTCTCGTCGAACTACACGAGTGCAATGCGCCAAGTTTGCGTTTGAACGATTTGTCTTCGAGAAAAAGTCGATTATACATATGCGTTTTTACGACATCGTGGGAATCACTTTTTTTTGGCTGCACCTAGACAAGATCTGGCATCATATTCGGTTTCAGCACGTCGAATAACCAAGGAAACTGATGCAACATCGTTTTCTTCGCGACCACAGCTCACGAAAAACTCAATCATAGTAGTTGATATTCGTGTTCGATATGATGGCATATAACTTGAGTACACATTGCCGTAGGCCGATGAACCCGCGTGCAATAGCTCCGTCTCGTCGAACTACACGAGTGCAATGCGCCAAGTTTGCGTTTGAACGATTTGTCTTCGAGAAAAAGTCGATTATACATATGCGTTTTTACGACATCGTGGGAATCACTTTTTTTTGTCTGCACCTAGACAAAATCGGGCATCATATTCGGTTTCAGCACGCCGAATAACCAATGAAACTGATGCAACATCGTTTTCTTCGCGACCACAGCTCACGAAAAACTCAATCATAGAAGTTGATATTCGTGTTCGATATGGTGGCATATAACTTGAGTACACATTGTCGTAGGCCGATGAAACCGCGTGCAACAGCTTCGTCTCGTCGAACTACACGAGTGCAATGCGCCAAGTTTGCGTTTGAACGATTTGTCTTCGAGAAAAAGTCGATTATACATATGCGTTTTTACGACATCGTGGGAATCACTTTTTTTTGGCTGCACCTAGACAAGATCTGGCATCATATTCGGTTTCAGCACGCCGAATAACCAAGGAAACTGATGCAACATCGTTTTCTTCGCGACCACAGCTCACGAAAAACTCAATCATAGAAGTTGATGTTCGTGTTCGATATGGTGGCATATAACTTGAGTTCACATTGTCGTAGGCCGATGAAACCGCGTGCAACAGCTTCGTCTCGTCGAACTACACGAGTGCATTGCGCCAAGTTTGCGTTTGAACGATTTGTCTTCGAGAAAAAGTCGATTATACATATGCGTTTTTACGACATCGTGGGAATCACTTTTTTTTGGCTGCACCTAGACAAAATCTGGCATCATATTCGGTTTCAGCACGCCGAATAATCAAGGAAACTGATGCAACATCGTTTTCTTCGCGACCACAGCTCACGAAAAACTCAATCATAGAAGTTGATATTCGTGTTCGGTATGGTGGCATCTAACTTGAGTACACATTGTCGTAGGCCGATGAAACCGCGTGCAATAGCTTCGTCTCGTCGAACTACATCAGTGCCATGCGCCAAGTTTGCGTTTGAACGCTTTGTCTTCGAGAAAAAGTCGATTATACATATGCGTGTTTACGACATCGTGGGAATAACTTTTTTTTGGCTGCACCTAGACAAAATCTGGCATCATATTCGGTTTCAGCACGCCGAATAACCAAGGAAACTGATGCAACATCGTTTTCTTCGCGACCACAGCTCACGAAAAACTCAATCATAGAAGTTGATATTCGGGTTCGATATGATGGCATATAACTTGAGTACACATTGTCGTAGGCCGATGAACCCGCGTGCAATAGCTTCGTCTCGTCGAACTACACGAGTGCAATGCGCCAAGTTTGCGTTTGAACGATTTGTCTTCGAGAAAAAGTCGATTATACATATGCGTTTTTACGACATCGTGGGAATCACTTTTTTTTGGCTGCACCTAGACAAAATCTGGCATCATATTCGGTTTCAGCACGCCGAATAACCAAGGAAACTCATGCAACATCGTTTTCTTCGCGACCACAGCTCACGAAAAACTCAATCATAGAAGTTGATATTCGGGTTCGAAATGATGGCATATAACTTGAGTACACATTTTCGTAGGCCGATGAAACCGCGTGCAATAGCTTCGTCTCGTCGAACTACACGAGTGCAATGCGCCAAGTTTGCTTTTGAACGATTTGTCTTCGAGAAAAAGTCGATTATACATATGCGTTTTTACGACATCGTGGGAATCACTTTTTTTTGGCTGCACCTAGACAAAATCTAGCATCATATTCGGTTTCAGCACGTCGAATAACTAAGGAAACTGATGCAACATCGTTTTCTTCGCGACCACAGCTCACGAAAAACTCAATCATAGAAGTTGATATTCGGGTTCGATATGATGGCATATACCGTGAGTACACATTGTCGTAGGCCGATGAAACCGCGTGCAATAGCTTCGTCTCGTCGAACTACACGAGTGCAATGCGCCAAGTTTGCGTTTGAACGATTTGTCTTCGAGAAAAAGTCGATTATACATATGCGTTTTTACGACATCGTGGGAATCACTTTTTTTTGGCTGCACCTAGACAAAATCTGGCATCATATTCGGTTTCAGCACGCCGAATAACCAAGGAAACTCATGCAACATCGTTTTCTTCGCGACCACAGCTCACGAAAAACTCAATCATAGAAGTTGATATTCGGGTTCGATATGATGGCATATAACTTGAGTACACATTTTCGTAGGCCGATGAAACCGCGTGCAATAGCTTCGTCTCGTCGAACTACACAAGTGCAATGCGCCAAGTTTGCTTTTGAACGATTTGTCTTCGAGAAAAAGTCGATTATACATATGCGTTTTTACGACATCGTGGGAATCACTTTTTTTTGGCTGCACCTGGACAAAATCTAGCATCATATTCGGTTTCAGCACGTCGAATAACTAAGGAAACTGATGCAACATCGTTTTCTTCGCGACCACAGCTCACGAAAAACTCAATCATAGAAGTTGATATTCGGGTTCGATATGATGGCATATACCGTGAGTACACATTGTCGTAGGCCGATGAAACCGCGTGCAATAGCTTCGTCTCGTCGAACTACACGAGTGCAATGCGCCAAGTTTGCGTTTGAACGATTTGTCTTCGAGAAAAAGTCGATTATACATATGCGTTTTTACGACATCGTGGGAATCACTTTTTTTTGGCTGCACCTAGACAAAATCTGGCATCATATTCGGTTTCAGCACGCCGAATAACCAAGGAAACTGATGCAACATCGTTTTCTTCGCGACCACAGCTCACGAAAAACTCAATCATAGAAGTTGATATTCGTGTTCGATATGGTGGCATATAACTTGAGTACACATTGTCGTAGGCCGATGAAACCGCGTGCAACAGCTTCGTCTCGTCGAACTACACGAGTGCAATGCGCCAAGTTTGCGTTTGAACGATTTGTCTTCGAGAAAAAGTCGATTATACATATGCGTTTTTACGACATCGTGGGAATCACTTTTTTTTGGCTGCACCTAGACAAAATCTGGCATCATATTCGGTCTCAGCACGTTGAATAACTAAGGAAACCGATGCAACATCGTTTTCTTCGCGACCACAGCTCACGAAAAACTCAATCATAGAAGTTGATATTCGGGTTCGATATGATGGCATATAACTTGAGTACACATTATCGTAGGCCGATGAAACCGCGTGCAATAGCTTCGTCTCGTCGAACTACACGAGTGCAATGCGCCAAGTTTGCGTTTGAACGATTTGTCTTCGAGAAAAAGTCCATTATACATATGCGTTTTTACGACATCGTGGGAATCACTTTTTTTTGGCTGCACCTAGACAAGATCTGGCATCATATTCGGTTTCAGCACGCCGAATAACCAAGGAAACTGATGCAACATCGTTTTCTTCGCGACCACAGCTCACGAAAAACTCAATCATAGAAGTTGATATTCGTGTTCGGTATGGTGGCATCTAACTTGAGTACACATTGTCGTAGGCCGATGAAACCGCGTGCAATAGCTTCGTCTCGTCGAACTACATCAGTGCCATGCGCCAAGTTTGCGTTTGAACGCTTTGTCTTCGAGAAAAAGTCGATTATACATATGCGTGTTTACGACATCGTGGGAATAACTTTTTTTTGGCTGCACCTAGACAAAATCTGGCATCATATTCGGTTTCAGCACGCCGAATAACCAAGGAAACTGATGCAACATCGTTTTCTTCGCGACCACAGCTCACGAAAAACTCAATCATAGAAGTTGATATTCGGGTTCGATATGATGGCATATAACTTGAGTACACATTGTCGTAGGCCGATGAACCCGCGTGCAATAGCTTCGTCTCGTCGAACTACACGAGTGCAATGCGCCAAGTTTGCGTTTGAACGATTTGTCTTCGAGAAAAAGTCGATTATACATATGCGTTTTTACGACATCGTGGGAATCACTTTTTTTTGGCTGCACCTAGACAAAATCTGGCATCATATTCGGTTTCAGCACGCCGAATAACCAAGGAAACTCATGCAACATCGTTTTCTTCGCGACCACAGCTCACGAAAAACTCAATCATAGAAGTTGATATTCGGGTTCGAAATGATGGCATATAACTTGAGTACACATTTTCGTAGGCCGATGAAACCGCGTGCAATAGCTTCGTCTCGTCGAACTACACGAGTGCAATGCGCCAAGTTTGCTTTTGAACGATTTGTCTTCGAGAAAAAGTCGATTATACATATGCGTTTTTACGACATCGTGGGAATCACTTTTTTTTGGCTGCACCTAGACAAAATCTAGCATCATATTCGGTTTCAGCACGTCGAATAACTAAGGAAACTGATGCAACATCGTTTTCTTCGCGACCACAGCTCACGAAAAACTCAATCATAGAAGTTGATATTCGGGTTCGATATGATGGCATATACCGTGAGTACACATTGTCGTAGGCCGATGAAACCGCGTGCAATAGCTTCGTCTCGTCGAACTACACGAGTGCAATGCGCCAAGTTTGCGTTTGAACGATTTGTCTTCGAGAAAAAGTCGATTATACATATGCGTTTTTACGACATCGTGGGAATCACTTTTTTTTGGCTGCACCTAGACAAAATCTGGCATCATATTCGGTTTCAGCACGCCGAATAACCAAGGAAACTCATGCAACATCGTTTTCTTCGCGACCACAGCTCACGAAAAACTCAATCATAGAAGTTGATATTCGGGTTCGATATGATGGCATATAACTTGAGTACACATTTTCGTAGGCCGATGAAACCGCGTGCAATAGCTTCGTCTCGTCGAACTACACAAGTGCAATGCGCCAAGTTTGCTTTTGAACGATTTGTCTTCGAGAAAAAGTCGATTATACATATGCGTTTTTACGACATCGTGGGAATCACTTTTTTTTGGCTGCACCTGGACAAAATCTAGCATCATATTCGGTTTCAGCACGTCGAATAACTAAGGAAACTGATGCAACATCGTTTTCTTCGCGACCACAGCTCACGAAAAACTCAATCATAGAAGTTGATATTCGGGTTCGATATGATGGCATATACCGTGAGTACACATTGTCGTAGGCCGATGAAACCGCGTGCAATAGCTTCGTCTCGTCGAACTACACGAGTGCAATGCGCCAAGTTTGCGTTTGAACGATTTGTCTTCGAGAAAAAGTCGATTATACATATGCGTTTTTACGACATCGTGGGAATCACTTTTTTTTGGCTGCACCTAGACAAAATCTGGCATCATATTCGGTTTCAGCACGCCGAATAACCAAGGAAACTGATGCAACATCGTTTTCTTCGCGACCACAGCTCACGAAAAACTCAATCATAGAAGTTGATATTCGTGTTCGATATGGTGGCATATAACTTGAGTACACATTGTCGTAGGCCGATGAAACCGCGTGCAACAGCTTCGTCTCGTCGAACTACACGAGTGCAATGCGCCAAGTTTGCGTTTGAACGATTTGTCTTCGAGAAAAAGTCGATTATACATATGCGTTTTTACGACATCGTGGGAATCACTTTTTTTTGGCTGCACCTAGACAAAATCTGGCATCATATTCGGTCTCAGCACGTTGAATAACTAAGGAAACCGATGCAACATCGTTTTCTTCGCGACCACAGCTCACGAAAAACTCAATCATAGAAGTTGATATTCGGGTTCGATATGATGGCATATAACTTGAGTACACATTATCGTAGGCCGATGAAACCGCGTGCAATAGCTTCGTCTCGTCGAACTACACGAGTGCAATGCGCCAAGTTTGCGTTTGAACGATTTGTCTTCGAGAAAAAGTCCATTATACATATGCGTTTTTACGACATCGTGGGAATCACTTTTTTTTGGCTGCACCTAGACAAGATCTGGCATCATATTCGGTTTCAGCACGCCGAATAACCAAGGAAACTGATGCAACATCGTTTTCTTCGCGACCACAGCTCACGAAAAACTCAATCATAGAAGTTGATATTCGTGTTCGGTATGGTGGCATCTAACTTGAGTACACATTGTCGTAGGCCGATGAAACCGCGTGCAATAGCTTCGTCTCGTTGAACTACATCAGTGCCATGCGCCAAGTTTGCGTTTGAACGCTTTGTCTTCGAGAAAAAGTCGATTATACATATGCGTGTTTACGACATCGTGGGAATAACTTTTTTTTGGCTGCACCTAGACAAAATCTGGCATCATATTCGGTTTCAGCACGCCGAATAACCAAGGAAACTGATGCAACATCGTTTTCTTCGCGACCACAGCTCACGAAAAACTCAATCATAGAAGTTGATATTCGGGTTCGATATGATGGCATATAACTTGAGTACACATTGTCGTAGGCCGATGAACCCGCGTGCAATAGCTTCGTCTCGTCGAACTACACGAGTGCAATGCGCCAAGTTTGCGTTTGAACGATTTGTCTTCGAGAAAAAGTCGATTATACATATGCGTTTTTACGACATCGTGGGAATCACTTTTGTTTGGTTGCACCTAGACAAAATCTGGCATCATATTCGGTTTCAGCACGCCGAATAACCAAGGAAACTCATGCAACATCGTTTTCTTCGCGACCACAGCTCACGAAAAACTCAATCATAGAAGTTGATATTCGGGTTCGATATGATGGCATATAACTTGAGTACACATTTTCGTAGGCCGATGAAACCGCGTGCAATAGCTTCATCTCGTCGAACTACACGAGTGCAATGCGCCAAGTTTGCTTTTGAACGATTTGTCTTCGAGAAAAAGTCGATTATACATATGCGTTTTTACGACATCGTGGGAATCACTTTTTTTTGGCTGCACCTAGACAAAATCTGGCATCATATTCGGTTTCAGCACGTCGAATAACAAAAGAAACTGATGCAACATCGTTTTCTTCGCGACCACAGCTCACGAAAAACTCAATCATAGAAGTTGATATTCGGGTTCGATATGATGGCATATAACGTGAGTACACATTGTCGTAGGCCGATGAAACCGCGTGCAATAGCTTCGTCTCGTCGAACTACACGAGTGCAATGCGCCAAGTTTGCGTTTGAACGATTTGTCTTCGAGAAAAAGTCCATTATACATATGCGTTTTTACGACATCGTGGGAATCACTTTTTTTTGGCTGCACCTAGACAAGATCTGGCATCATATTCGGTTTCAGCACGCCGAATAACCAAGGAAACTGATGCAACATCGTTTTCTTCGCGACCACAGCTCACGAAAAACTCAATCATAGAAGTTGATATTCGTGTTCGGTATGGTGGCATCTAACTTGAGTACACATTGTCGTAGGCCGATGAACCCGCGTGCAATAGCTTCGTCTCGTCGAACTACACGAGTGCAATGCGCCAAGTTTGCGTTTGAACGATTTGTCTTCGAGAAAAAGTCCATTATACATATGCGTTTTTACGACATCGTGGGAATCACTTTTTTTTGGCTGCACCTAGACAAGATCTGGCATCATATTCGGTTTCAGCACGCCGAATAACCAAGGAAACTGATGCAACATCGTTTTCTTCGCGACCACAGCTCACGAAAAACTCAATCATAGAAGTTGATATTCGTGTTCGGTATGGTGGCATCTAACTTGAGTACACATTGTCGTAGGCCGATGAAACCGCGTGCAATAGCTTCGTCTCGTTGAACTACATCAGTGCCATGCGCCAAGTTTGCGTTTGAACGCTTTGTCTTCGAGAAAAAGTCGATTATACATATGCGTGTTTACGACATCGTGGGAATAACTTTTTTTTGGCTGCACCTAGACAAAATCTGGCATCATATTCGGTTTCAGCACGCCGAATAACCAAGGAAACTGATGCAACATCGTTTTCTTCGCGACCACAGCTCACGAAAAACTCAATCATAGAAGTTGATATTCGGGTTCGATATGATGGCATATAACTTGAGTACACATTGTCGTAGGCCGATGAACCCGCGTGCAATAGCTTCGTCTCGTCGAACTACACGAGTGCAATGCGCCAAGTTTGCGTTTGAACGATTTGTCTTCGAGAAAAAGTCGATTATACATATGCGTTTTTACGACATCGTGGGAATCACTTTTGTTTGGTTGCACCTAGACAAAATCTGGCATCATATTCGGTTTCAGCACGCCGAATAACCAAGGAAACTCATGCAACATCGTTTTCTTCGCGACCACAGCTCACGAAAAACTCAATCATAGAAGTTGATATTCGGGTTCGATATGATGGCATATAACTTGAGTACACATTTTCGTAGGCCGATGAAACCGCGTGCAATAGCTTCATCTCGTCGAACTACACGAGTGCAATGCGCCAAGTTTGCTTTTGAACGATTTGTCTTCGAGAAAAAGTCGATTATACATATGCGTTTTTACGACATCGTGGGAATCACTTTTTTTTGGCTGCACCTAGACAAAATCTGGCATCATATTCGGTTTCAGCACGTCGAATAACAAAAGAAACTGATGCAACATCGTTTTCTTCGCGACCACAGCTCACGAAAAACTCAATCATAGAAGTTGATATTCGGGTTCGATATGATGGCATATAACGTGAGTACACATTGTCGTAGGCCGATGAAACCGCGTGCAATAGCTTCGTCTCGTCGAACTACACGAGTGCAATGCGCCAAGTTCGCGTTTGAACGATTTGTCTTCGAGAAAAAGTCGATTATACATATGCGTTTTTACGACATCGTGGGAATCACTTTTTTTTGGCTGCACCTAGACAAAATCTGGCATCATATTCGGTTTCAGCACGCCGAATAACCAAGGAAACTGATGCAACATCGTTTTCTTCGCGACCACAGCTCACGAAAAACTCAATCATAGAAGTTGATATTCGTGTTCGATATGGTGGCATATAACTTGAGTACACATTGTCGTAGGCCGATGAAACCGCGTGCAATAGCTTCGTCTCGTCGAACTACATCAGTGCCATGCGCCAAGTTTGCGTTTGAACGCTTTGTCTTCGAGAAAAAGTCGATTATACATATGCGTGTTTACGACATCGTGGGAATAACTTTTTTTTGGCTGCACCTAGACAAAATCTGGCATCATATTCGGTTTCAGCACGCCGAATAACCAAGGAAACTGATGAAACATCGTTTTCTTCGCGACCACAGCTCACGAAAAACTCAATCATAGAAGTTGATATTCGGGTTCGATATGATGGCATATAACTTGAGTACACATTGTCGTAGGCCGATGAACCCGCGTGCAATAGCTTCGTCTCGTCGAACTACACGAGTGCAATGCGCCAAGTTTGCGTTTGAACGATTTGTCTTCGAGAAAAAGTCGATTATACATATGCGTTTTTACGACATCGTGGGAATCACTTTTTTTTGGCTGCACCTAGACAAAATCTGGCATCATATTCGGTTTCAGCACGCCGAATAACCAAGGAAACTCATGCAACATCGTTTTCTTCGCGACCACAGCTCACGAAAAACTCAATCATAGAAGTTGATATTCGGGTTCGATATGATGGCATATAACTTGAGTACACATTTTCGTAGGCCGATGAAACCGCGTGCAATAGCTTCGTCTCGTCGAACTACACGAGTGCAATGCGCCAAGTTTGCTTTTGAACGATTTGTCTTCGAGAAAAAGTCGATTATACATATGCGTTTTTACGACATCGTGGGAATCACTTTTTTTTGGCTGCACCTAGACAAAATCTAGCATCATATTCGGTTTCAGCACGTCGAATAACTAAGGAAACTGATGCAACATCGTTTTCTTCGCGACCACAGCTCACGAAAAACTCAATCATAGAAGTTGATATTCGGGTTCGATATGATGGCATATAACTTGAGTACACATTTTCGTAGGCCGATGAAACCGCGTGCAATAGCTTCGTCTCGTCGAACTACACAAGTGCAATGCGCCAAGTTTGCTTTTGAACGATTTGTCTTCGAGAAAAAGTCGATTATACATATGCGTTTTTACGACATCGTGGGAATCACTTTTTTTTGGCTGCACCTGGACAAAATCTAGCATCATATTCGGTTTCAGCACGTCGAATAACTAAGGAAACTGATGCAACATCGTTTTCTTCGCGACCACAGCTCACGAAAAACTCAATCATAGAAGTTGATATTCGGGTTCGATATGATGGCATATACCGTGAGTACACATTGTCGTAGGCCGATGAAACCGCGTGCAATAGCTTCGTCTCGTCGAACTACACGAGTGCAATGCGCCAAGTTTGCGTTTGAACGATTTGTCTTCGAGAAAAAGTCGATTATACATATGCGTTTTTACGACATCGTGGGAATCACTTTTTTTTGGCTGCACCTAGACAAAATCTGGCATCATATTCGGTTTCAGCACGCCGAATAACCAAGGAAACTGATGCAACATCGTTTTCTTCGCGACCACAGCTCACGAAAAACTCAATCATAGAAGTTGATATTCGTGTTCGATATGGTGGCATATAACTTGAGTACACATTGTCGTAGGCCGATGAAACCGCGTGCAACAGCTTCGTCTCGTCGAACTACACGAG
Organism: Diachasmimorpha longicaudata; assembly: GCF_034640455.1. Classification (NCBI taxonomy): domain Eukaryota; kingdom Metazoa; phylum Arthropoda; class Insecta; order Hymenoptera; family Braconidae; genus Diachasmimorpha; species Diachasmimorpha longicaudata. The sequence continues at coordinate 555,736 of NC_087244.1, forward strand.
TGCAATGCGCCAAGTTTGCGTTTGAACGATTTGTCTTCGAGAAAAAGTCGATTATACATATGCGTTTTTACGACATCGTGGGAATCACTTTTTTTTGGCTGCACCTAGACAAAATCTGGCATCATATTCGGTTTCAGCACGTTGAATAACTAAGGAAACCGATGCAACATCGTTTTCTTCGCGACCACAGCTCACGAAAAACTCAATCATAGAAGTTAATATTCGGGTTCGATATGATGGCATATAACTTGAGTACACATTATCGTAGGCCGATGAAACCGCGTGCAATAGCTTCGTCTCGTCGAACTACACGAGTGCAATGCGCCAAGTTTGCGTTTGAACGATTTGTCTTCGAGAAAAAGTCCATTATACATATGCGTTTTTACGACATCGTGGGAATCACTTTTTTTTGGCTGCACCTAGACAAGATCTGGCATCATATTCGGTTTCAGCACGCCGAATAACCAAGGAAACTGATGCAACATCGTTTTCTTCGCGACCACAGCTCACGAAAAACTCAATCATAGAAGTTGATATTCGTGTTCGATATGGTGGCATATAACTTGAGTACACATTGTCGTAGGCCGATGAAACCGCGTGCAATAGCTTCGTCTCGTCGAACTACATCAGTGCCATGCGCCAAGTTTGCGTTTGAACGCTTTGTCTTCGAGAAAAAGTCGATTATACATATGCGTGTTTACGACATCGTGGGAATAACTTTTTTTTGGCTGCACCTAGACAAAATCTGGCATCATATTCGGTTTCAGCACGCCGAATAACCAAGGAAACTGATGCAACATCGTTTTCTTCGCGACCACAGCTCACGAAAAACTCAATCATAGAAGTTGATATTCGGGTTCGATATGATGGCATATAACTTGAGTACACATTGTCGTAGGCCGATGAACCCGCGTGCAATAGCTTCGTCTCGTCGAACTACACGAGTGCAATGCGCCAAGTTTGCGTTTGAACGCTTTGTCTTCGAGAAAAAGTCGATTATACATATGCGTTTTTACGACATCGTGGGAATCACTTTTTTTTGGCTGCACCTAGACAAAATCTGGCATCATATTCGGTTTCAGCACGTTGAATAACTAAGGAAACCGATGCAACATCGTTTTCTTCGCGACCACAGCTCACGAAAAACTCAATCATAGAAGTTGATATTCGGGTTCGATATGATGGCATATAACTTGAGTACACATTGTCGTAGGCCGATGAAACCGCGTGCAATAGCTTCGTCTCGTCGAACTACACGAGTGCAATGCGCCAAGTTTGCGTTTGAACGATTTGTCTTCGAGAAAAAGTCGATTATACATATGCGTTTTTACGACATCGTGGGAATCACTTTTTTTTGGCTGCACCTAGACAAAATCTGGCATCATATTCGGTTTCAGCACGTTGAATAACTAAGGAAACCGATGCAACATCGTTTTCTTCGCGACCACAGCTCACGAAAAACTCAATCATAGAAGTTGATATTCGGGTTCGATATGATGGCATATAACTTGAGTACACATTGTCGTAGGCCGATGAAACCGCGTGCAATAGCTTCGTCTCGTCGAACTACACGAGTGCAATGCGCCAAGTTTGCGTTTGAACGATTTGTCTTCGAGAAAAAGTCGATTATACATATGCGTTTTTACGACATCGTGGGAATCACTTTTTTTTGGCTGCACCTAGACAAGATCTGGCATCATATTCGGTTTCAGCACGCCGAATAACCAAGGAAACTGATGCAACATCGTTTTCTTCGCGACCACAGCTCACGAAAAACTCAATCATAGAAGTTGATATTCGTGTTCGATATGGTGGCATATAACTTGAGTTCACATTGTCGTAGGCCGATGAAACCGCGTGCAACAGCTTCGTCTCGTCGAACTACACGAGTGCAATGCGCCAAGTTTGCGTTTGAACGATTTGTCTTCGAGAAAAAGTCGATTATACATATGCGTTTTTACGACATCGTGGGAATCACTTTTTTTTGGCTGCACCTAGACAAAATCTGGCATCATATTCGGTTTCAGCACGCCGAATAATCAAGGAAACTGATGCAACATCGTTTTCTTCGCGACCACAGCTCACGAAAAACTCAATCATAGAAGTTGATATTCGTGTTCGGTATGGTGGCATCTAACTTGAGTACACATTGTCGTAGGCCGATGAAACCGCGTGCAATAGCTTCGTCTCGTCGAACTACATCAGTGCCATGCGCCAAGTTTGCGTTTGAACGCTTTGTCTTCGAGAAAAAGTCGATTATACATATGCGTGTTTACGACATCGTGGGAATAACTTTTTTTTGGCTGCACCTAGACAAAATCTGGCATCATATTCGGTTTCAGCACGCCGAATAACCAAGGAAACTGATGCAACATCGTTTTCTTCGCGACCACAGCTCACGAAAAACTCAATCATAGAAGTTGATATTCGGGTTCGATATGATGGCATATAACTTGAGTACACATTGTCGTAGGCCGATGAACCCGCGTGCAATAGCTTCGTCTCGTCGAACTACACGAGTGCAATGCGCCAAGTTTGCGTTTGAACGATTTGTCTTCGAGAAAAAGTCGATTATACATATGCGTTTTTACGACATCGTGGGAATCACTTTTTTTTGGCTGCACCTAGACAAAATCTGGCATCATATTCGGTTTCAGCACGCCGAATAACCAAGGAAACTCATGCAACATCGTTTTCTTCGCGACCACAGCTCACGAAAAACTCAATCATAGAAGTTGATATTCGGGTTCGATATGATGGCATATAACTTGAGTACACATTTTCGTAGGCCGATGAAACCGCGTGCAATAGCTTCGTCTCGTCGAACTACACGAGTGCAATGCGCCAAGTTTGCTTTTGAACGATTTGTCTTCGAGAAAAAGTCGATTATACATATGCGTTTTTACGACATCGTGGGAATCACTTTTTTTTGGCTGCACCTAGACAAAATCTAGCATCATATTCGGTTTCAGCACGTCGAATAACTAAGGAAACTGATGCAACATCGTTTTCTTCGCGACCACAGCTCACGAAAAACTCAATCATAGAAGTTGATATTCGGGTTCGATATGATGGCATATACCGTGAGTACACATTGTCGTAGGCCGATGAAACCGCGTGCAATAGCTTCGTCTCGTCGAACTACACGAGTGCAATGCGCCAAGTTTGCGTTTGAACGATTTGTCTTCGAGAAAAAGTCGATTATACATATGCGTTTTTACGACATCGTGGGAATCACTTTTTTTTGGCTGCACCTAGACAAAATCTGGCATCATATTCGGTTTCAGCACGCCGAATAACCAAGGAAACTCATGCAACATCGTTTTCTTCGCGACCACAGCTCACGAAAAACTCAATCATAGAAGTTGATATTCGGGTTCGATATGATGGCATATAACTTGAGTACACATTTTCGTAGGCCGATGAAACCGCGTGCAATAGCTTCGTCTCGTCGAACTACACAAGTGCAATGCGCCAAGTTTGCTTTTGAACGATTTGTCTTCGAGAAAAAGTCGATTATACATATGCGTTTTTACGACATCGTGGGAATCACTTTTTTTTGGCTGCACCTAGACAAAATCTAGCATCATATTCGGTTTCAGCACGTCGAATAACTAAGGAAACTGATGCAACATCGTTTTCTTCGCGACCACAGCTCACGAAAAACTCAATCATAGAAGTTGATATTCGGGTTCGATATGATGGCATATACCGTGAGTACACATTGTCGTAGGCCGATGAAACCGCGTGCAATAGCTTCGTCTCGTCGAACTACACGAGTGCAATGCGCCAAGTTTGCGTTTGAACGATTTGTCTTCGAGAAAAAGTCGATTATACATATGCGTTTTTACGACATCGTGGGAATCACTTTTTTTTTGCTGCACCTAGACAAAATCTGGCATCATATTCGGTTTCAGCACGCCGAATAACCAAGGAAACTGATGCAACATCGTTTTCTTCGCGACCACAGCTCACGAAAAACTCAATCATAGAAGTTGATATTCGTGTTCGATATGGTGGCATATAACTTGAGTACACATTGTCGTAGGCCGATGAAACCGCGTGCAACAGCTTCGTCTCGTCGAACTACACGAGTGCAATGCGCCAAGTTTGCGTTTGAACGATTTGTCTTCGAGAAAAAGTCGATTATACATATCCGTTTTTACGACATCGTGGGAATCACTTTTTTTTGGCTGCACCTAGACAAGATCTGGCATCATATTCGGTTTCAGCACGCCGAATAACCAAGGAAACTGATGCAACATCGTTTTCTTCGCGACCACAGCTCACGAAAAACTCAATCATAGAAGTTGATATTCGGGTTCGATATGATGGCATATAACTTGAGTACACATTGAGGTCGGCCGATGAACCCGCGTGCAATAGCTTCGTCTCGTCGAACTACACGAGTGCAATGCGCCAAGTTTGCGTTTGAACGATTTGTCTTCGAGAAAAAGTCGATTATACATATGCGTGTTTACGACATCGTGGGAATAACTTTTTTTTGGTTGCACCTAGACAAAATCTGGCATCATATTCGGTTTCAGCACGCCGAATAACCAAGGAAACTGATGCAACATCGTTTTCTTCGCGACCACAGCTCACGAAAAACTCAATCATAGAAGTTGATATTCGTGTTCGATATGGTGGCATATAACTTGAGTACACATTGTCGTAGGCCGATGAACCCGCGTGCAATAGCTTCGTCTCGTCGAACTACACGAGTGCAATGCGCCAAGTTTGCGTTTGAACGATTTGTCTTCGAGAAAAAGTCGATTATACATATGCGTTTTTACGACATCGTGGGAATCACTTTTTTTTGGCTGCACCTAGCCAAAATCTGGCATCATATTCGGTTTCAGCACGCCGAATAACCAAGGAAACTCATGCAACATCGTTTTCTTCGCGACCACAGCTCACGAAAAACTCAATCATAGAAGTTGATATTCGGGTTCGATATGATGGCATATAACTTGAGTACACATTTTCGTAGGCCGATGAAACCGCGTGCAATAGCTTCGTCTCGTCGAACTACACGAGTGCAATGCGCCAAGTTTGCTTTTGAACGATTTGTCTTCGAGAAAAAGTCGATTATACATATGCGTTTTTACGACATCGTGGGAATCACTTTTTTTTGGCTGCACCTAGACAAAATCTAGCATCATATTCGGTTTCAGCACGTCGAATAACTAAGGAAACTGATGCAACATCGTTTTCTTCGCGACCACAGCTCACGAAAAACTCAATCATAGAAGTTGATATTCGGGTTCGATATGATGGCATATACCGTGAGTACACATTGTCGTAGGCCGATGAAACCGCGTGCAATAGCTTCGTCTCGTCGAACTACACGAGTGCAATGCGCCAAGTTTGCGTTTGAACGATTTGTCTTCGAGAAAAAGTCGATTATACATATGCGTTTTTACGACATCGTGGGAATCACTTTTTTTTGGCTGCACCTAGACAAAATCTGGCATCATATTCGGTTTCAGCCCGCCGAATAACCAAGGAAACTCATGCAACATCGTTTTCTTCGCGACCACAGCTCACGAAAAACTCAATCATAGAAGTTGATATTCGGGTTCGATATGATGGCATATAACTTGAGTACACATTGTCGTAGGCCGATGAACCCGCGTGCAATAGCTTCGTCTCGTCGAACTACACGAGTGCAATGCGCCAAGTTTGCGTTTGAACGATTTGTCTTCGAGAAAAAGTCGATTATACATATGCGTTTTTACGACATCGTGGGAATCACTTTTTTTTGGCTGCACCTAGCCAAAATCTGGCATCATATTCGGTTTCAGCACGCCGAATAACCAAGGAAACTCATGCAACATCGTTTTCTTCGCGACCACAGCTCACGAAAAACTCAATCATAGAAGTTGATATTCGGGTTCGATATGATGGCATATAACTTGAGTACACATTTTCGTAGGCCGATGAAACCGCGTGCAATAGCTTCGTCTCGTCGAACTACACGAGTGCAATGCGCCAAGTTTGCTTTTGAACGATTTGTCTTCGAGAAAAAGTCGATTATACATATGCGTTTTTACAACATCGTGGGAATCACTTTTTTTTGGCTGCACCTAGACAAAATCTAGCATCATATTCGGTTTCAGCACGTCGAATAACTAAGGAAACTGATGCAACATCGTTTTCTTCGCGACCACAGCTCACGAAAAACTCAATCATAGAAGTTGATATTCGGGTTCGATATGATGGCATATACCGTGAGTACACATTGTCGTAGGCCGATGAAACCGCGTGCAATAGCTTCGTCTCGTCGAACTACACGAGTGCAATGCGCCAAGTTTGCGTTTGAACGATTTGTCTTCGAGAAAAAGTCGATTATACATATGCGTTTTTACGACATCGTGGGAATCACTTTTTTTTGGCTGCACCTAGACAAAATCTGGCATCATATTCGGTTTCAGCCCGCCGAATAACCAAGGAAACTCATGCAACATCGTTTTCTTCGCGACCACAGCTCACGAAAAACTCAATCATAGAAGTTGATATTCGGGTTCGATATGATGGCATATAACTTGAGTACACATTTTCGTAGGCCGATTAAACCGCGTGCAATAGCTTCGTCTCGTCGAACTACACGAGTGCAATGCGCCAAGTTTGCTTTTGAACGATTTGTCTTCGAGAAAAAGTCGATTATACATATGCGTTTTTACGACATCGTGGGAATCACTTTTTTTTGGCTGCACCTAGACAAAATCTAGCATCATATTCGGTTTCAGCACGTCGAATAACTAAGGAAACTGATGCAACATCGTTTTCTTCGCGACCACAGCTCACGAAAAACTCAATCATAGAAGTTGATATTCGGGTTCGATATGATGGCATATACCGTGAGTACACATTGTCGTAGGCCGATGAAACCGCGTGCAATAGCTTCGTCTCGTCGAACTACACGAGTGCAATGCGCCAAGTTTGCGTTTGAACGATTTGTCTTCGAGAAAAAGTCGATTATACATATCCGTTTTTACGACATCGTGGGAATCACTTTTTTTTGGCTGCACCTAGACAAGATCTGGCATCATATTCGGTTTCAGCACGCCGAATAACCAAGGAAACTGATGCAACATCGTTTTCTTCGCGACCACAGCTCACGAAAAACTCAATCATAGAAGTTGATATTCGGGTTCGATATGATGGCATATAACTTGAGTACACATTGAGGTAGGCCGATGAACCCGCGTGCAATAGCTTCGTCTCGTCGAACTACACGAGTGCAATGCGCCAAGTTTGCGTTTGAACGATTTGTCTTCGAGAAAAAGTCGATTATACATATGCGTTTTTACGACATCGTGGGAATCACTTTTTTTTGGCTGCACCTAGACAAGATCTGGCATCATATTCGGTTTCAGCACGCCGAATAACCAAGGAAACTGATGCAACATCGTTTTCTTCGCGACCACAGCTCACGAAAAACTCAATCATAGAAGTTGATATTCGGGTTCGATATGATGGCATATAACTTGAGTACACATTGAGGTAGGCCGATGAACCCGCGTGCAATAGCTTCGTCTCGTCGAACTACACGAGTGCAATGCGCCAAGTTTGCGTTTGAACGATTTGTCTTCGAGAAAAAGTCGATTATACATATGCGTTTTTACGACATCGTGGGAATCACTTTTTTTTGGCTGCACCTAGACAAAATCTGGCATCATATTCGGTTTCAGCACGTTGAATAACTAAGGAAACCGATGCAACATCGTTTTCTTCGCGACCACAGCTCACGAAAAACTCAATCATAGAAGTTGATATTCGGGTTCGATATGATGGCATATAACTTGAGTACACATTATCGTAGGCCGATGAAACCGCGTGCAATAGCTTCGTCTCGTCGAACTACACGAGTGCAATGCGCCAAGTTTGCGTTTGAACGATTTGTCTTCGAGAAAAAGTCGATTATACATATGCGTTTTTACGACATCGTGGGAATCACTTTTTTTTGGCTGCACCTAGACAAAATCTGGCATCATATTCGGTTTCAGCACGCCGAATAACCAAGGAAACTGATGCAACATCGTTTTCTTCGCGACCACAGCTCACGAAAAACTCAATCATAGAAGTTGATATTCGTGTTCGATATGGTGGCATATAACTTGAGTACACATTGTCGTAGGCCGATGAAACCGCGTGCAATAGCTTCGTCTCGTCGAACTACATCAGTGCCATGCGCCAAGTTTGCGTTTGAACGCTTTGTCTTCGAGAAAAAGTCGATTATACATATGCGTGTTTACGACATCGTGGGAATAACTTTTTTTTGGTTGCACCTAGACAAAATCTGGCATCATATTCGGTTTCAACACGCCGAATAACCAAGGAAACTGATGCAACATCGTTTTCTTCGCGACCACAGCTCACGAAAAACTCAATCATAGAAGTTGATATTCGTGTTCGATATGGTGGCATATAACTTGAGTACACATTGTCGTAGGCCGATGAACCCGCGTGCAATAGCTTCGTCTCGTCGAACTACACGAGTGCAATGCGCCAAGTTTGCGTTTGAACGATTTGTCTTCGAGAAAAAGTCGATTATACATATGCGTTTTTACGACATCGTGGGAATCACTTTTTTTTGGCTGCACCTAGCCAAAATCTGGCATCATATTCGGTTTCAGCACGCCGAATAACCAAGGAAACTCATGCAACATCGTTTTCTTCGCGACCACAGCTCACGAAAAACTCAATCATAGAAGTTGATATTCGGGTTCGATATGATGGCATATAACTTGAGTACACATTTTCGTAGGCCGATGAAACCGCGTGCAATAGCTTCGTCTCGTCGAACTACACGAGTGCAATGCGCCAAGTTTGCTTTTGAACGATTTGTCTTCGAGAAAAAGTCGATTATACATATGCGTTTTTACGACATCGTGGGAATCACTTTTTTTTGGCTGCACCTAGACAAAATCTAGCATCATATTCGGTTTCAGCACGTCGAATAACTAAGGAAACTGATGCAACATCGTTTTCTTCGCGACCACAGCTCACGAAAAACTCAATCATAGAAGTTGATATTCGGGTTCGATATGATGGCATATACCGTGAGTACACATTGTCGTAGGCCGATGAAACCGCGTGCAATAGCTTCGTCTCGTCGAACTACACGAGTGCAATGCGCCAAGTTTGCGTTTGAACGATTTGTCTTCGAGAAAAAGTCGATTATACATATGCGTTTTTACGACATCGTGGGAATCACTTTTTTTTGGCTGCACCTAGACAAAATCTGGCATCATATTCGGTTTCAGCCCGCCGAATAACCAAGGAAACTCATGCAACATCGTTTTCTTCGCGACCACAGCTCACGAAAAACTCAATCATAGAAGTTGATATTCGGGTTCGATATGATGGCATATAACTTGAGTACACATTTTCGTAGGCCGATTAAACCGCGTGCAATAGCTTCGTCTCGTCGAACTACACGAGTGCAATGCGCCAAGTTTGCTTTTGAACGATTTGTCTTCGAGAAAAAGTCGATTATACATATGCGTTTTTACGACATCGTGGGAATCACTTTTTTTTGGCTGCACCTAGACAAAATCTAGCATCATATTCGGTTTCAGCACGTCGAATAACTAAGGAAACTGATGCAACATCGTTTTCTTCGCGACCACAGCTCACGAAAAACTCAATCATAGAAGTTGATATTCGGGTTCGATATGATGGCATATACCGTGAGTACACATTGTCGTAGGCCGATGAAACCGCGTGCAATAGCTTCGTCTCGTCGAACTACACGAGTGCAATGCGCCAAGTTTGCGTTTGAACGATTTGTCTTCGAGAAAAAGTCGATTATACATATCCGTTTTTACGACATCGTGGGAATCACTTTTTTTTGGCTGCACCTAGACAAGATCTGGCATCATATTCGGTTTCAGCACGCCGAATAACCAAGGAAACTGATGCAACATCGTTTTCTTCGCGACCACAGCTCACGAAAAACTCAATCATAGAAGTTGATATTCGGGTTCGATATGATGGCATATAACTTGAGTACACATTGAGGTAGGCCGATGAACCCGCGTGCAATAGCTTCGTCTCGTCGAACTACACGAGTGCAATGCGCCAAGTTTGCGTTTGAACGATTTGTCTTCGAGAAAAAGTCGATTATACATATGCGTTTTTACGACATCGTGGGAATCACTTTTTTTTGGCTGCACCTAGACAAGATCTGGCATCATATTCGGTTTCAGCACGCCGAATAACCAAGGAAACTGATGCAACATCGTTTTCTTCGCGACCACAGCTCACGAAAAACTCAATCATAGAAGTTGATATTCGGGTTCGATATGATGGCATATAACTTGAGTACACATTGAGGTAGGCCGATGAACCCGCGTGCAATAGCTTCGTCTCGTCGAACTACACGAGTGCAATGCGCCAAGTTTGCGTTTGAACGATTTGTCTTCGAGAAAAAGTCGATTATACATATGCGTTTTTACGACATCGTGGGAATCACTTTTTTTTGGCTGCACCTAGACAAAATCTGGCATCATATTCGGTTTCAGCACGTTGAATAACTAAGGAAACCGATGCAACATCGTTTTCTTCGCGACCACAGCTCACGAAAAACTCAATCATAGAAGTTGATATTCGGGTTCGATATGATGGCATATAACTTGAGTACACATTATCGTAGGCCGATGAAACCGCGTGCAATAGCTTCGTCTCGTCGAACTACACGAGTGCAATGCGCCAAGTTTGCGTTTGAACGATTTGTCTTCGAGAAAAAGTCGATTATACATATGCGTTTTTACGACATCGTGGGAATCACTTTTTTTTGGCTGCACCTAGACAAGATCTGGCATCATATTCGGTTTCAGCACGCCGAATAATCAAGGAAACTGATGCAACATCGTTTTCTTCGCGACCACAGCTCACGAAAAACTCAATCATAGAAGTTGATATTCGTGTTCGGTATGGTGGCATCTAACTTGAGTACACATTGTCGTAGGCCGATGAAACCGCGTGCAATAGCTTCGTCTCGTCGAACTACATCAGTGCCATGCGCCAAGTTTGCGTTTGAACGCTTTGTCTTCGAGAAAAAGTCGATTATACATATGCGTGTTTACGACATCGTGGGAATAACTTTTTTTTGGCTGCACCTAGACAAAATCTGGCATCATATTCGGTTTCAGCACGCCGAATAACCAAGGAAACTGATGCAACATCGTTTTCTTCGCGACCACAGCTCACGAAAAACTCAATCATAGAAGTTGATATTCGGGTTCGATATGATGGCATATAACTTGAGTACACATTGTCGTAGGCCGATGAACCCGCGTGCAATAGCTTCGTCTCGTCGAACTACACGAGTGCAATGCGCCAAGTTTGCGTTTGAACGATTTGTCTTCGAGAAAAAGTCGATTATACATATGCGTTTTTACGACATCGTGGGAATCACTTTTGTTTGGTTGCACCTAGACAAAATCTGGCATCATATTCGGTTTCAGCACGCCGAATAACCAAGGAAACTCATGCAACATCGTTTTCTTCGCGACCACAGCTCACGAAAAACTCAATCATAGAAGTTGATATTCGGGTTCGATATGATGGCATATAACTTGAGTACACATTTTCGTAGGCCGATGAAACCGCGTGCAATAGCTTCATCTCGTCGAACTACACGAGTGCAATGCGCCAAGTTTGCTTTTGAACGATTTGTCTTCGAGAAAAAGTCGATTATACATATGCGTTTTTACGACATCGTGGGAATCACTTTTTTTTGGCTGCACCTAGACAAAATCTGGCATCATATTCGGTTTCAGCACGTCGAATAACAAAAGAAACTGATGCAACATCGTTTTCTTCGCGACCACAGCTCACGAAAAACTCAATCATAGAAGTTGATATTCGGGTTCGATATGATGGCATATAACGTGAGTACACATTGTCGTAGGCCGATGAAACCGCGTGCAATAGCTTCGTCTCGTCGAACTACACGAGTGCAATGCGCCAAGTTCGCGTTTGAACGATTTGTCTTCGAGAAAAAGTCGATTATACATATGCGTTTTTACGACATCGTGGGAATCACTTTTTTTTGGCTGCACCTAGACAAAATCTGGCATCATATTCGGTTTCAGCACGCCGAATAACCAAGGAAACTGATGCAACATCGTTTTCTTCGCGACCACAGCTCACGAAAAACTCAATCATAGAAGTTGATATTCGTGTTCGATATGGTGGCATATAACTTGAGTACACATTGTCGTAGGCCGATGAAACCGCGTGCAATAGCTTCGTCTCGTCGAACTACATCAGTGCCATGCGCCAAGTTTGCGTTTGAACGCTTTGTCTTCGAGAAAAAGTCGATTATACATATGCGTGTTTACGACATCGTGGGAATAACTTTTTTTTGGTTGCACCTAGACAAAATCTGGCATC